>NC_069501.1:685362068-685409568 GCF_027579735.1 Bombina bombina | reverse complement strand
AGCTTTGCACAATCAACACCTGCATGTCAACAAGACCCTGCAACAGCACTTAGTCTAAATGTTAGTGAGTAGTAGAGCTAAAATATATGATCTGCAATGTAATAAATAAATAGATGCTGCAATACAGAAAATAAGCAGATCTGTGGTTTGCACTAGCTCTGCAATACCTTACCAATAGCTACTGTGGAATACACTAGAACTGACTGTAAGCAGATAGTAACCCTTGCAAACATATCACACTAATAAATTAGATAGATGCAATATGCATTAGTATTAACTCAGTATCTTTTGTGAATTAGATACAGCATGCAATTTTAACCCCTTAATGACCGGAACATTTTTCAATTTTGTTACCCTTAATGACAATGGCTATTTTTACATTTCTGCAGTGTTTGTGTTTAGCTGTAATTTTCCTCTTACTCATTTACTGTACCCACACATATTATATACCGTTTTTCTCGCCATTAAATGGACTTTCTAAAGATACCATTATTTTCATCATGTCTTATAATTTACTATAAAAAAATAATAAAATATGAGGAAAAAATGGAAAAAAACACACTTTTTCTAACTTTGACCCCCAAAATCTGTTACACATCTACAATCACCAAAAAACACCCATGCTAAATAGTTTCTAAATTTTGTCCTGAGTTTAGAAATACCCAATGTTTACATGTTCTTTGCTTTTTTCCAAGTTATAGGGCAATAAATACAAGAAGCACTTTGCTATTTCCAAACCACTTTTTTTCAAAATTAGCGCTAGTTACATTGGAACCCTGATATCTGTCAGGAATACCTGAATATCCCTTGACATGTATATATTTTTTGTTAGAAGACAACCCAAAGTATTGATCTAGGCCCATTTTGGTATATTTCATGCCACCATTTCACCGCCAAATGCGATAAAAAAAAAAAGTTCACTTTTTCACAAAATTTGTCACAGACTTTAGGTTTCCCACTGAAATTATTTACAAACAGCTTCTGCAATTATGGCACAAATGGTTGTAAATGCTTCTCTGGGATCCCCTTTTTTCAGAAATAACAGACTTATATGGCTTTGGGGTTGCTTTTTGGTAATTAGAAGGCCGCTAAATGCTGCTGCGCAGTGCGCACCACACGTGTTTTATGCCCAGGAGTGAAGGGGTTAATTAGGGAGCTTGTAGGGTTAATTTTAGCTTTAGTGTAGTGTAGTAGACAACCCAAAGTATTGATCTAGGCACATTTTGGTATATTTTATGCCACCATTTCACCGCCAAATGCGAGCAAATAAAAAAAAAAAAAAACTTTACATTTTTCACAATTTTAGGTTTCTCACTGAAATTATTTACAAACAGCTTGTGCTATTATGGCAGAAATTGTTGTAAAAGCTTCTCTGGGATCCCCTTTGTTCAGAAATAGCAGACATATATGGCTTTGGCGTTGCTTTTTGGTAATTAGAAGGCCGCTAAATGCTGCTGCGCACCACACGTTAATTATGCCCAGCAGTGAAGGGGTTAAATTAGGTAGCTTGTAGGGAGCTACCTAATCTAAGTATTTTTATTTTATTTTTAACTTAAAAACTATTTCTGTATTGTAGCAGCCCCCCCACCCCCTCCCCCTCCCTTTTATATTTAAAAATTTTTTTTTACCTTTTAATCCCTTTCTGCCCTCATTCATTGGTGTCAGTGTGGCTAATGTGTGCATGTGCACACACGTGCACGCACCCATGCACGTTCACGTGCACACTCACCCCTCGTGCACGCACCCTCACACCGGCAGACACTGGCACCATCGCTACCGGTGCAGAGTGGGCCACAGAGTGTCTCTCTCTGCATCGGGGGCTTGTAAAGTGGTATTGCAGGATGCCTCCATATTGAGGCATCACTGCAATACCCTCAGAGCTGCTGGAAACATTTGTGATCGCTTACAGCACTCTGTTAGACAACTGACGTACCAGGTACGTCCATTGTCATTAACTGTTAGTTTTTCATGACGTACCTGGTACGTCAGTTGTCATTAAGGGGTTAAGCAACTTTCTAATTCACTCCTATTATCAAATTTTCTTCATTCTCTTGGTATCTTTATTTGAAAAGCAAGAATGTAAGTTTAGATGCCGGCCCATTTTTGTGAACGTGGGTTGTCCTTGCTGTTTGGTGGATAAATTCACCCACTAATAAACAAGTGTTGCCCAGGGTTCTGAACCAAATATAGGCTGGCTCCTTAGCTTAGATGCCTTTTTCAAATAAAGATAGCAAGAGAACAAAGAAAAATTGATAACATGCTTAAAATTGCATGCTCTATCTGAATCACGGAAGAAATTTTTGAGTTCAGTGTTTCTTTAAGCAGAAAATAAAGAGAAATAAGCATGAAAAAGTAACTGTTATATACCCAAAACTGAAGTACATCCTTCCTTTAAACAGATATTATGGAATGCATGTGAACTGCATACAGAATGACATTAGTTACAGTTGTACACTAAACAAGGAGTAATTCTACACAACCTTGAGATAGATACTACAATACTTAAGTGAGAGAAATACAGCACAATAAATAGTTAGTAGAAAATTAGAAGCAACCAATGCCCTAAACTGTAGACATAGCAGAATGCAGTTGCATATGCACACATTGAATTGTAAAACCAATGTGTAAAATATCTATATTTTTGGTGAAAAGACCAAGTCTGAGGAAACACCTCCTAAAGGGTCCATCCCAGGAAAAAACAATTCCAGTCTGATTTTACCTTAGTGATAGACAGGTTCCAACCTGCACTCTTAGGTTTATGAGCCACAGCAGTTTCATAACCAGAATACAGTAACTTTAATATGGGCACCCAAATGAAATATCAAAACCACTAAATAAGCATAGGAATCTATGTTAATGGTACCCTAAAAAGTATAAAGGTCCCTGAATAACATTCTGAGAGGATCCCCTCTGATAATGCAGCATTGTCAAACTACCCGAATACATTGTGAGGTAGCAGTGTAAGATTACTATGCACTACAAGAGCGCATTGCACCTTCTGACTGAAGTCCTTGAACTTCCTCCTTGTTTGACCTCTGCAGAAAAACAGACGTTCCCAGTGCTTGCGAAGACTACAAGCATTAAGCATGCTACAGCATAACTCAAAATATTTAATAACAATGCCCTAATTTTTTGCTAGGAATAGGAACTTACCCCCACTGGACCACAGCTGCTATAATAGATAGATAAGTTCAGACGTGCGCTGCAGCCATAGCACAAAAAAAAACAGAATTTATGTTTACCTGATAAATTACTTTCTCCAACGGTGTGTCCGGTCCAAGGCGTCATCCTTACTTGTGGGATATTCTCTTCCCCAACAGGAAATGGCAAAGAGCCCAGCAAAGCTGGTCACATGATCCCTCCTAGGCTCCGCCTTCCCCAGTCATTCGACCGACGTAAAGGAGGAATATTTGCATAGGAGAAATCATATGATACCGTGGTGACTGTAGTTAAAGAAAATAAAATTATCAGACCTGATTAAAAAACCAGGGCGGGCCGTGGACCGGACACACCGTTGGAGAAAGTAATTTATCAGGTAAACATAAATTCTGTTTTCTCCAACATAGGTGTGTCCGGTCCACGGCGTCATCCTTACTTGTGGGAATACCAAAGCTTTAGGACACGGATGAAGGGAGGGAGCAAATCAGGTCACCTAAATGGAAGGCACCACGGCTTGCAAAACCTTTCTCCCAAAAATAGCCTCAGAAGAAGCAAAAGTATCAAATTTGTAAAATTTAGTAAAAGTGTGCAGAGAAGACCAAGTCGCTGCCTTACATATCTGATCAACAGAAGCCTCGTTCTTGAAGGCCCATGTGGAAGCCACGGCCCTAGTGGAATGAGCTGTGATTCTTTCAGGAGGCTGCCGTCCGGCAGTCTCGTAAGCCAATCTGATGATGCTTTTAAGCCAAAAAGAGAGAGAGGTAGAAGTTGCTTTTTGACCTCTCCTTTTACCAGAATAAACAACAAACAAGGAAGATGTTTGTCTAAAATCCTTTGTAGCATCTAAATAGAATTTTAGAGCACGAACTACATCCAAATTGTGCAACAAACGTTCCTTCTTTGAAACTGGATTCGGACACAAAGAAGGCACGACTATCTCCTGGTTAATGTTTTTGTTAGAAACAACTTTCGGAAGAAAACCAGGTTTAGTACGCAAAACCACCTTATCTGCATGGAACACCAGATAAGGAGGAGAACACTGCAGAGCAGATAACTCAGAAACTCTTCTAGCGGAAGAGATTGCAACCAAAAACAAAACTTTCCAAGATAATAACTTAATATCAACGGAATGTAAGGGTTCAAACGGAACCCCCTGAAGAACTGAAAGAACTAAATTGAGACTCCAAGGAGGAGTCAAAGGTTTGTAAACAGGCTTGATTCTAACCAGAGCCTGAACAAAAGCTTGAACATCTGGCACAGCTGCCAGCTTTTTGTGAAGTAACACAGACAAAGCAGAAATCTGTCCCTTCAAAGAACTTGCAGATAATCCTTTCTCCAAACCTTCTTGAAGAAAGGATAGAATCTTAGGAATTTTTATCTTGTCCCAAGGGAATCCTTTAGATTCACACCAACAGATATATCTTTTCCATATTTTATGGTAGATTTTTCTAGTTACAGGCTTTCTGGCCTGAACAAGAGTATCAATGACAGAATCTGAGAACCCTCGCTTTGATAAAATCAAGCGTTCAATCTCCAAGCAGTCAGTTGGAGTGAGACCAGATTCGGATGTTCGAACGGACCTTGAACAAGAAGGTCCCGTCTCAAAGGTAGCTTCCATGGTGGAGCCGATGACATATTCACCAGGTCTGCATACCAAGTCCTGCGTGGCCACGCAGGAGCTATCAAGATCACCGATGCCCTCTCCTGATAGATCCTGGCTACCAGCCTGGGGATGAGAGGAAACGGTGGGAATACATACGCTAGTTTGAAGGTCCAAGGTGCTACTAGTGCATCTACTAGAGTCGCCTTGGGATCCCTGGATCTGGACCCGTAGCAAGGAACCTTGAAGTTCTGACGAGAGGCCATCAGATCCATGTCTGGAATGCCCCACAACTGAGTAATTTGGGCAAAGATTTCCGGATGGAGTTCCCACTCCCCCGGATGAAATGACTGACGACTCAGAAAATCCGCTTCCCAATTTTCCACTCCTGGAATGTGGATTGCAGACAAGTGGCAGGAGTGAGACTCCGCCCATATATAATAATAATTTTGGTCACTTCTTCCATCGCCAGGGAACTCCTTGTTCCCCCCTGATGGTTGATGTACGCAACAGTCGTCATGTTGTCCGATTGAAACCGTATGAATTTGGCCTTTGCAAGCTGAGGCCAAGCCTTGAGAGCCTTGAATATCGCTCTTAGTTCCAGAATATTTATCGGGAGAAGAGATTCTTCCCGAGACCAAAGACCCTGAGCTTTCAGGAGTCCCCAGACCGCGCCCCAGCCCACCAGACTGGCGTCGGTCGTGACAATGACCCACTCTGGTCTGCGGAAGCTCATCCCCTGTGACAGGTTGTCCAGGGACAGCCACCAACGGAGTGAATCTCTGGTCCTCTGATCTACTTGTATCGTCGGAGACAAGTCTGTATAATCCCCATTCCACTGACTGAGCATGCACAGTTGTAATGGTCTC
The DNA here is from genome assembly GCF_027579735.1 of Bombina bombina. NCBI lineage: Eukaryota > Metazoa > Chordata > Amphibia > Anura > Bombinatoridae > Bombina > Bombina bombina. Next base: position 685,403,940 of record NC_069501.1, on the reverse strand, counting down.
AGATGAATTCGCGCAAAAGGAACTATGTCCATTGCCGCGACCATCAAACCTATTACTTCCATGCACTGCGCTATGGAAGGAAGAGGAACAGAATGAAGTACTTGACAAGAGTTTAGAAGTTTTGATTTTCTGGCCTCTGTCAGAAAAATCCTCATTTCTAAGGAGTCTATTATTGTTCCCAAGAAGGGAACTTTTGTTGACGGAGACAGAGAACTTTTTTCTACGTTCACTTTCCACCCGTGAGATCTGAGAAAGGCCAGGACGATGTCCGTGTGAGCCTTTGCTTGTGGAAGGGACGACGCTTGAATCAGAATGTTGTCCAAGTAAGGTACTACTGCAATGCCCCTTGGTCTTAGCACCGCTAGAAGGGACCCCAGTACCTTTGTGAAAATTCTTGGAGCAGTGGCTAATCCGAACGGAAGTGCCACAAACTGGTAATGCTTGTCCAGAAAGGCGAACCTTAGGAACCGATGATGTTCCTTGTGGATAGGAATATGTAGATACGCATCCTTTAAATCCACCGTGGTCATGAATTGACCTTCCTGGATGGAAGGAAGAATTGTTCGAATGGTTTCCATTCTGAACGATGGAACCTTGAGAAACTTGTTTAGGATCTTGAGATCTAAGATTGGTCTGAATGTTCCCTCTTTTTTGGGAACTATGAACAGATTGGAGTAGAACCCCATCCCTTGTTCTCCTAATGGAACAGGATGAATCACTCCCATTTTTAACAGGTCTTCTACACAATGTAAGAATGCCTGTTTTTTTATGTGGTCTGAAGACAATTGAGACCTGTGGAACCTCCCCCTTGGGGGAAGCCCCTTGAATTCCAGAAGATAACCTTGGGAGACTATTTCCAGCGCCCAAGGATCCAGAACATCTCTTGCCCAAGCCTGAGCGAAGAGAGAGAGTCTGCCCCCCACCAGATCCGGTCCCGGATCGGGGGCCAACATCTCATGCTGTCTTGGTAGCAGTGGCAGGTTTCTTGGCCTGCTTACCTTTGTTCCAGCCTTGCATTGGCCTCCAGGCTGGCTTGGCTTGAGAAGTATTACCCTCTTGCTTAGAGGATGTAGCACTTGTGGCTGGTCCGTTTCTGCGAAAGGGACGAAAATTTGGTTTATTTTTAGCCTTGAAAGACCTATCCTGAGGAAGGGCGTGGCCCTTACCCCCAGTGATATCAGAAATAATCTTTCAAGTCAGGGCCAAACAGCGTTTTCCCCTTGAAAGGAATGTTAAGCAATTTATTCTTGGAAGACGCAACCGCTGACCAAGATTTTAGCCAAAGCGCTCTGCGCGCCACAATAGCAAACCCAGAATTTTTCGCCGCTAATCTAGCCAATTGCAAAGTGGCGTCTAAGGTGAAAGAGTTAGCCAATTTGAGAGCATGAATTCTGTCCAAAATCTCCTCATAAGAAGAATCTTTATTGAGCGCCTTTTCTAGTTCATCGAACCAGAAACACGCTGCTGTAGTGACAGGAACAATGCATGAAATTGGTTGTAGAAGGTAACCTTGCTGAACAAACATCTTTTTAAGCAAACCCTCTAATTTTTTATCCATAGGATCTTTGAAAGCACAACTATCTTCTATGGGTATAGTGGTGCGTTTGTTTAGAGTAGAAACCGCCCCCTCGACCTTGGGGACTGTCTGCCATAAGTCCTTTCTGGGGTCGACCATAGGAAACAATTTCTTGAATATAGGGGGAGGGACGAAAGGTATGCCGGGCCTTTCCCATTCTTTGTTCACAATATCCGCCACCCGCTTGGGTATAGGAAAAGCTTCGGGGGGCCCCGGGACCTCTAGGAACTTGTCCATCTTACATAATTTCTCTGGAATGACCAAATTCTCACAATCATCCAGAGTAGATAACACCTCCTTAAGCAGAGCGCGGAGATGTTCCAATTTAAATTTGAATGTAATTACATCAGGTTCAGCTTGTTGAGAAATTTTCCCTGAATCTGAAATTTCTCCCTCAGACAAAACCTCCCTGGCCCCCTCAGACTGGTGTAGGGGCACTTCAGAACCAATATCATCAGCGTCCTCATGCTCTTCCGTATTTTCTAAAACAGAGCAGTCGCGCTTTCGCTGATAAGTGGACATTTTGGCTAAAATGTTTTTGATAGAATTATCCATTACAGCCGTTAATTGTTGCATAGTAAGGAGTATTGGCGCACTAGATGTACTAGGGGCCTCCTGTGTGGGCAAGACTGGCGTAGACGAAGGAGGGGATGATGCAGTACCATGCTTACTCCCCTCACTTGAGGAATCATCTTGGGCATCATTTTCTCTAAATTTTGTGTCACATAAATCACATCTATTTAAATGAGAAGGAACCTTGGCTTCCCCACATACAGAACACAGTCTATCTGGTAGTTCAGACATGTTAAACAGGCATAAACTTGATAACAAAGTACAAAAAACGTTTTAAAATAAAACCGTTACTGTCACTTTAAAATTTTAAACTGAACACACTTTATTACTGCAAATGTGAAAAAGTATGAAGGAATTGTTCAAAATTCACCAAAATTTCACCACAGTGTCTTAAAGCCTTAAAAGTATTGCACACCAAATTTGAAAGCTTTAACTCTTAAAATAACGGAACCGGAGCCGTTTTTATATTTAACCCCTATACAGTCCCTGGTATCTGCTTTGCTGAGACCCAACCAAGCCCAAAGGGGAATACGATACCAAATGACGCCTTCAGAAAGCCTTTTCTATGTATCAGAGCTCCTCACACATGCATCTGCATGTCATGCTTCCCAAAAACAAGTGCGCAATAGAGGCGCGAAAATGAGGCTCTGCCTATGATTAGGGAAAGCCCCTAGAGAATAAGGTGTCCAATACAGTGCCTGCTGGTTATTTTACATAATTCCCAAGAATAAAATAATTCCTCAAAGCTATGAAGTATTAAAAATGCTTATATATCAATCGTTTTAGCCCAGAAAATGTCTACCAGTCTTAACAGCCCTTGTGAAGCCCTTTATTCTTATGTAATAAAAATGGCTTACCGGATCCCATAGGGAAAATGACAGCTTCCAGCATTACATCGTCTTGTTAGAAATGTGTCATACCTCAAGCAGCAAAAGTCTGCTCACTGTTTCCCCCAACTGAAGTTAATTCCTCTCAACAGTCCTGTGTGGAAACAGCCATCGATTTTAGTAACGGTTGCTAAAATCATTTTCCTCTTACAAACAGAAATCTTCATCACTTTTCTGTTTCAGAGTAAATAGTACATACCAGCACTATTTTAAAATAACAAACTCTTGATTGAAGAATAAAAACTACAGTTAAACACCAAAAAACTCTAAGCCATCTCCGTGGAGATGTTGCCTGTACAACGGCAAAGAGAATGACTGGGGAAGGCGGAGCCTAGGAGGGATCAGGTTACCAGCTTTGCTGGGCTCTTTGCCATTTCCTGTTGGGGAAGAGAATATCCCACAAGTAAGGATGACGCCGTGGACCGGACACACCTATGTTGGAGAAAAAGAGGCTGAGATTGCGCCAAGAAGAAGAGCGCCACAAATGACTAAAATACTGCCATTAAATCTCATCCTTTATGGTCACCTTGCCTGCAAATTCTGAAACAGGATAGCGACCTCTCCGTATCACTCCTGCTGCAGTCTGGCAGAGAGAGCGCTAAGGAAATGAATAAAAGTGCACAAATCAGCAATGCTGTATCCAGTAATGAAATGTGTGCAGAGAGCTGGCGGAGTTATACATCACAAATGTACTACAGATAGCCTGTGGGCTGTGTGAGACATGCAGGTACTTACCCAGACACTGTCCCCTGCACTATTCTTACCCAGCTAACAACCTTGAGGACACAGATAGCCCATTCTGTACTGTAACTAACAGTTAAGGATATATTGAGGGAGTACATCATCATGGCCAAACAGGAGGAGGCTAAGGAACATCCCAGCTATAGCTGTGGTAGGCTTGAGACTACAACTCTAGAGAGAAGATTTACATTGCAGATCCAGTACTCTCCTAAATCCCTCTCATCTAGGAACTATCCATTGAGGGAAAATCTGGTATAAATATCCCTGTAATACTGCTGGGAGAGAGAGGGAAGTAGGAGGGATGCTTTGCTGTGGGTGTCTTTGCCTCCTCCTGGTGGCAGGAACTGAATTCCCACGAGTAAGGATTTTGTGGACTCTTACCACCTAAAAAGAAATCTAATTTTCTTTACCCTTTAACATCATTTGCAGATATATCAGCCAAACACACAACATTCTTTCTAGAATGCAAAAATCAAATTTTGTTTGGAAAGTTCCTCCAAATGCTGTTGCTAATGTTTCCACAAATGTGTTGAGCTTATAGGTTACTTTGCTTTCATTCTTCTGTCCAGTTCATACCAAACCAGTTCAATGGGGTTAAAATTTGGGGACTGTGCTATTAAATCCATAATTTAAAGTCTACCACCTTATTTTCTTCTAAGGTAGTTCTATTTAGCCTGGAAGTATATGTTTTAGGTCATTATCTTGACGTAGGATGAACCCTAACCAACAGGTGTATACCAGAGTGGATTGCATTGCGCTGCAAATTGCTTTGGCAGTCAGTTAGGTTCATGGTGCCACAAACGCTGTGCATGTTTTTGACTATGAATTAAGCAAGAGCCCCAGTTCATCACCCTTCCTTCTCAACGTTTGACAGTTGGTGTAACATAATGAGGAACCATCCTTTTGCCTACTCGATGCTGTACTAAAAACCTGTGTGATAAACTGAAACTCAAATTTTAATTTATCGGTCCATCTTCCAGTTTTCAGCTATAAGCAGTTACTTGTTTCCTGAAAAAGCCTTTGGTTATAACTCTGAAATGTACATTATTTTTCAGTTTTTGGAAATGTAAACTTGTTTTCTCTAACCTGTTGCTGTTTACCTTTGTAACATCTCAGGTTATTTACTGGAGATGAGAGAGATAGATAGATAGATAGATAGATAGATAGATAGATAGATAGATAGAGATATATTCTTGAAAAATGCACTCAAACTCTTGTCCAGGACGAGTACAAAAAATATGTGAGCAAGTACTACAGGAAACAGATTTTTAAATTTAATTATTTTCAAAGATAATTATTTTTTACTTTTTTTGCTCGTCAAAGTTTATTAAAACAGGTTACGAAGTACTGGGGGCTTATAAAACAGGAGGGTATAGCCGGGTGGCCATGCAACTTGTAGTACTTGTGCTCTCTCTCTCTCATTTCTGCTGCCAGCTAAAAGCGTACAGGGAACAAGCCAGAGGGATAGACCCAGAGCATATTGGTCTAGAAGTCTATACAACACCGCCTCCCAGATCACAGCATACAATTATTAAAAACAAAACTAGACATAGGACACTAAGGGTATACAGCATAGGCAAAAAAAACACACTTATTGTGTATATTAATCCTTACAAAAGGGACCACATTAAAACACGGTGAGTTTACAACCGTTGCCGTTTAAAATATTTACCCCTCCTTGTGAATAGTTTGTATCTGACTCTGCACTCAGACTTACGTTTCACAGAGCTGTGTTGTTATATAGAGCGCTTAAAAAACAGTTGTACCATCATCAAATTTTTGTCACCTAATTTGTTAGTACTTTCTCTTAATACTCCATTTTGAATTAGGTATAAGATATGCCCTAACATTCTGGACTGAGACTTTGGTTGATAATGAACCAACGGGAATGAAAAGCAGTGTACCTCACATGATTGCCTATCTAGGAGTGAGAACAAAAGTATTTAAATGAATAGGTCTTTTGTTGAAGTTAAAAAAACACAAAAAACACCACAACAAGAATTCTGATATCTATAATAATCTGACAGTTTTAAAACAAATTATGCTTACCTAAAAATTTCCTTTTCTTCCATGGGAAAGAGTCCACAGCCGTATTCATTACTTAAGGGAAAATAAGAACCTGGCCACCAGAAGGAGGCAAAGACCCACCAGCCAAAGGCATAAATACTCCTCCCACTTCCCCTATCCCCCAGTCATTCAGCCGAGGAACAAGGAACAGTAGAAGGAGCATCAAGGTGAAAGGGTGCCAGACGAGAAAAAACAACAAGCCTCCCAAAAAAAAAAACAGGCAGGTGGCTGTGGACTCTTTCCCACAGAAGAAAAGGAAATTATCAGGTAAACGTAATTTATGGGGGTTTTTTCCTAATGGGAAAGAGTCCACAGCCACATTAATTACTTATGGGAAATTTATACCCAAGCCAAAGAGGACACAGAATGCCAAAACGGCAGGGTAGGAGGCGGACCAATAAAAATACCAACCTAAAAACAGATTCCCAAGAAAACAAAGTACCAGTTCGTCCAAAACGGGGATCAACAAACATTTTGAAAAAGCGGTCCCAGAAACACAAATCTACCAACAGTCCAAAGAACCTAGATAAAACCACGAGTGGGCCCAACCGAGAGCACCCACCACAAGGACAGGATCTGTAAGGGGCAACAACCCCGCCGCAGCCCTTCAACCAAATGAGGGACAGACTAAAAATTCTCAGAGGGAAGAGACAAGACAGAAAAAAAGGAACACCGTCCAGGGTGACAAAATAGACAACCCGGAGCCACAAAGTAGGCTACACCCGAACAGACTATATGAAAAGTCAAGAAAGGACCAGAGAGAAACAAACGAATCTCAAGGACCAACTAACGAAAAAAAACAGTGAGACTGCATGGACACCCGTCACCACATAAACAAGGACGTGAAGGGAAAAAAAACCACCCCAGTGAGCAGGGGAAAACAGACTAAAGTTCCACACCCCAGACCACAAGAGACTTAGGGTGCCTCACAAGCAAGGAAAAATTTCCGTAGTCTGAGAAAAGCTCAGGAGAGAGACAGGAAAAGAATGACAAAAACTAGTGGCACAAAATCCGAAAACGGATACGAAACATCCCGTTCCAGTGAAACGGAAACTGCGCAGAACACTACACCACTATAGGCCGCAGAGCAGCGGAACATCCTTCCTGATTAACCCTTATGAACAAAGAGATCCCAAAGATCCAACTCCCCCAGAGAATTCAGAAAAACACCTCACAAGGGACCCTAAAGTGCATGTTAGCGTTCAAGGAGCAACAGTTGCCCTGGAGACAACAGCAACCTTCTGCAAGCTGGGTAGCAAATCCAACCATAGGACCACCAGGTACACTTGAGCAATACAACCAGAACCCCAGGGAAACCCAAGAGACCAGAGGACACAATCCCTAAGGGCAAGCCCACAGACATCAGATATAAAATAGCAAGCAATCACAGCTGAGTACAAACTCAAGAACTGCAGCTTGCTAGACAAACAAGCTAACCACTAGGCCACCTAGGCTTAAAAGCTTGCCAGCACACAAAGTAAAATAACTGCAGCTGTTTTCCAACAGCAAACCTTCCGCTTACTAGGCAGTGAAGCTAATCCAAAAGAGACAAGTCCCTCAGAAAAACGCGAGGCAGGGAGCAAGTGTCCCAAGGGCACCCAACCAATTTACAAATGATTGTACAGGCACCGAACACCCAAAGTGTTGATTGACCAGCGCAAACCCTAGGACAGATATGAATACAGACCTCCCAGAACCCAACAAAGGGCCCAGACAGAGCAACTGCTCGAGCCCCCGTAACACAAGCAGCAAGGCGACCAACAAGCCCAACCCATGCGCCGTGACAAAGTCTGCAGAAGGCAGAGACAAAGAGGAAAAGAAGGTCAAACCGAGCTAGAGCTAGTCCTAGACACAAAAGAGGAATAAGATAAGGGAACCCCTTAACAAAAAGGCACAAGCCCATCCTCCACAAAAAGTATCAAAATAAAAATACCCCAGACTCCCTAAAAAGGAGACAATAGGACCCATCCAGACCCAGTCCAAAATCCCAGGGGCATAACAGAGACATACAGATAGGATAAAGAGCTAGACTGCCAGAACCGTAGACTCTCCCACAAGATCCACGCCAGAATCAAAAAGGAGGAAACCAGACTTCCATAAATCAGCACCCGAGGCAACACGCCCCAAGTCTGAGCAGCTGGCAGGCTATCTCAACGAGGAAAAAGAACATTGAATCAAAATCCAAGAAGGAGATACTGCAAAAAACCTGCAGCACGAAAATCCAAGAAGAGATAGTGCAAAAAACCAGCAGCACAAGTCCATTAGGGAGAAAAAAAAATTAATCCATAGCCCCGAGGCACAGGACTCCAAGAACAGAGCCCACCAAGGCCCAACCCCCCAAGGGGTGATAAAGACGACCAGGGCACCAGTGACAACACCGGAAAGGTCAATCCAAAATTCCATCAGAGCCTAAAAAAAGGTCCCAGGGGCGGAGGAAGAGGACATTGGCCACCTCCATATGACAGCCTAAACTACACAATGGCAAAGACTCTAGTAGAACCATCAACAGCAGCTCAAAAGGACATATCCGCTCCACACGGTAAGGACCACACCCCTCGGATCAGGGATGCGAAAGTATGCAGTGAGATACCACCGGTCCCGATGTCGGGTGCGGACTGACACGGGCCAGCCCAAGCATTTCCGACATCAAGACCTGAAGGTCCAGAAGAATAGTGTAATTTTTTCTTTTTTTTTTGGTGTGTATAAAAACAAAATAACTGAACAAGAGAGTCAGTAGGTCCCAGCCAGGCGCAACATGCGTCACTAACAAGTAACAGGTCACACACAAAACTCCGGAATAAATCCGGGAACAACTTTCATAGAAGAACTTAAATCAAGCCATCCCAGAATACCCATAGAGAAAACACCTGCCAACCGGAAACTGTAACCTCCAGGAAAAAAAGACTGGAAAAAAACTCACAGTAGACCTCCCGGGGAGAGACATCTCCACTAACCTATCTCTAAGAACCTTGCGAGAACTGAAGTCCTCGGACCATAAAGGAATGGATCCCCCAATAAGTCAAATAGTCATCATTATAGGACATGCAGCCGCACAATGCTATAACGAAAAGAACAACAAGGGGGAACAACCACCCCTGGGGGAATATTAGTGTGTTGTTTACGGTCTGAACACCCGGAATAGGCAGGCAGGCACACAACTGCAAGAAAACTTCAGGGTCCTGCAAATGAATCAGCGCCATCAAAATATTAAATCAAAAATGTCCCGCCATTTCAGGTTGAAACAATCCCCCACAGAGGGAACATTAACATCAGGGACCTCAAAAGTAAAAGGAGTATGTGATTGGGAAGGCGCCTCCTGAGGAGCAGAGCCCCCAGAGGCCATTGGCTCGGAAGGCCCAGGGTCATCCGAGCCCGAGGGACCCGGCAAACTATCCAGGCACGAGAGACAAGATTGGCAGACTTGCGATAACAGGGCCAAATTACGGTCCTCATCCGAGGACGATACAGAATCTAATATAAAAATAGTCCCCGCATTGGAATCCTCCATGGCTTAAGACTGCACAAAATAAACAGAGATTTGGGGGGGGGGGGGAGAGAAACAGCGACTGGCACCTGACACCCACAATGGCTGGGGGCACTCACCACCTCCTATGACCAGACCTCAGCGGAGCAGACTATTTCCTCCATCGCCACTCAGTCAGGAATGCGGAAGGTGAAGAAGCCCCACCCAAGCGTAAAAACGTGCCCAGTCACCAGATGCCCCGCAAAATCCCAAAAAGAGCGCCAATAAAGGGCGGCAAAACTAGGCCCACAGAAAAAGTTAAGAAAGTCTGAATAAAATAGGCATAACCTGAAGGCATAGTTCTAGGCTGTGTAAACCACAACCGAAAGAACAAGCCAATATGTGCCACATAGGCATATGTCTCGGCCGCAGAGCTCCCATGCACATACACAAGAAGGTTGAATCACATAATAAATATGATAAACAAAAACCCTTCCCCGTTCACTAATCCACCCTAAGGAGGAATTATCCCATGATTCCCAGATCGGAGCAGAAGGTACCTCAGCGAGGCCCATACTTAACTGTCATAATAATCACATTACAGGTAACGGAATAAAATGAAACAATCTTACCGGAATTTACGCCGTGGAACAGGAACACTGCCCTTCAAGAGTGACGAATAGTAGCATCGCCTCCATCATGGACTTGCTCTCCATCATGGAGAGAAGACAGCATGTAGCGAAACGAAGTTTGGCAACGCCAAGTGCTGAAAACGGAGCTGTGAATATGAGCCGGGATGGTGTTGCAGGGGAAGCTCCCACTGCATCTCCGGACTCTCACTTTCGCCCAGGCCCTCCACGAGAAACTGACAGGACTACTTAAAACTCCCGTCCCATATCGAAGGGTAGCACCCCTCATAGAGACATATGAAAAAGAAATAAAAGCAAAATAATTTTAAAAGAAAACTTCTAACACATCTCTTCCAACCTCCTGGGACGAAAGGCAAAGAATGACTGGGGGATACGGGAAGTGGGAGGAGTATTTATGCCTTTGGCTGGTGGGTATTTGCCTCCTCCTGGTGGCCAGGTTCTTATTTTCCCATAAGTAATGAATGCGGCTGTGGACTCTTTCCCATTAGGAAGAAAAATCCTAATAAAACATTGACCCCACATCATAAGTGTCTGTTGCTTTTGGTGTTAAAACAATACTGCATTAGTGTATTCTAATACATGCCAAGATAATCATAAAAAAAAATGTATGCAATGCATTTCCTTCTTTAAAGTACCTTGTTTAGTGAGGGCCTTCTGAAGAGCAGGAGTAATCATCTCTCTCTTTTCTTCATTTTCCTTGGTATTAGCACTCAACAGTGACTTCCCCAGCTTTCCAGACTCCTCATATGCCTCATGCTCTTTCTGCCAAGAACAACATTGACAAAAGTTAGGAAGACTGGATGTGTGCAAAACTGAGTGTTTGTGGTGATGCACATTATATTGTAATGTTGGTGTTTCTCTGCCACATTAAGAACTTTAAATAACATAATAAACAGCTCACAAGGTAAAATTTATCGTTTAATTTTTTTTAACATTAAATGTGACATGTGCATACTACATACTAGATATCTCGTTAAAGAATAGCATGAGAATGAAGCAAGTTTGAAAATAGAAGTAAATAGGAAACTTTTTAAAATAAACGGTAGGCTCTCTTTGAACCATGGAAGAAAAGAAATGGGTTTCAAGTAGTTTCAAAACGCAAAATTTGATGGAGTTCTACAATGTATGTGTTTCTTCTGCAGGGTACAGCAACATTTTTAATTGTAGGAAGAATCTCATAATAGACCGGTCATTTTAGATCATTTTGTATGAGAAGAGAGCTTAAGATAATCAGTTTCTAAGTAAGTTAGCACTAAAAAGAAGAAAAATAAAATAGATAAAGATAAAAAAGGAATATGTCACCCTATATAGGCCTTCAATAAAAAATGTCACCCATTTCACACAAACACACACACAATTCTCTACTTTTTTTTAGGATATGACCTGAACATAAAAAAGCAGCTAGTAATAGTCAGATGATCACTATTACAACAACCACAAACCTGGGGGGAGCATTTTTTATATTAGTATGGCTCGAAACCACATACTCTTGCTTTTTCAAATGAAGATACCAAGAGAACAAAGAAATATTGATAATAGGAGTAAATTAGAAAGTTGCTTAAAATTGCATGTTCTATGTGAATCATGAAAGTTTAATTTTGACTATGCTATTCCTTTAAACATGAAACCACATAATAAAGAAAGAATAATAAGTGACAAAAGGTATGCTTTGTATTTCTACATCATAATAAAAATATATCTTTGAGGGGAGGGACCAAGCAGCGGCCATGATAAGTCGCATTATCTGGGGCACTTTATGTGAAGTATATAATCTACCGATTAACTGCTCAATCCTACACTCTTTAGCTACATAATATCATGAATCGGCTAGAACAAGAAGTGAGAAGCTAAACGATCCTAACTATGCAAAGCCAGCAACCACGGGACCCAGAACTAGGCCGGTAAACATCCTGGAGGCCGTCTTCCAATGTGGATCCTGCAGGCTATCGTTCCCTCAAAATTGTAGATAAAGGCCAGTGGACCCAGCACACTCAATTTGCAGACACCCAGAGGAGGAAGAACCCAACACCGGAGGACACAGGACATTGCAGCTATTATGGCCCCCAAGGAAGTCAGGGGTAGAAAATAAGAAGAAACTAGGTCTGATAATACCTGGTCCCACATTCCAGAAGATAACAGCCAAGCCGGTGAAAATGTCTGTTGCGATCCGGAGAAGGTGCCATCCGGGTGCAAGGCAGACACTGTAAAAAAATTTTTTTTTTTTTTTTTTTTTTAAAAATGATATCAAGCCACCGGCCAGCGAGAACTTCACAGATGCGCGGCAGAGCAGGGCGATTGCAGATTTTCTGTTACAGAGACCAACACCAGCGAAGGAGCTCAATACTGGTGACTTCAGCTTGGTCGGCCCTGCAGCTCCTTACGTTCATCCTAGTGCAAGAGGCTCACCAGAGCGGATGCCACCGGAGTCTAGGGTTTGTGCAGGGGGTAAGATTGATAAGACAGGTGTCGGCTAACTTTTTTTATTTTTAACAGTTACCCCATTTACATTCTCTTAGTGAATGTGTCTGGAATTGACCTGAACACTATTCTCCTTGCTTAACTGTATGCTCCAGGTTCATTAAGCTCTCCACCTTTGGAGCCTCTGGGAAAATCCCCCACTTGATGTTATGTTGATACCGCAAACTATTACTTATAAGTCTTTAAAAGTTGTCTGAGAGCTTGATCCAGTTAATACACTGTAACTGAATCCCCTAGTTCACATAAAAATGTTCATGATGGTTATTATTACGCATTAGAATAAGGTAACTTATAAATATAAGTACATCTAACTTAACGAGAAATGTCTTTCAAATAGCAAGCAATGGAATATTATGATTTATTATGTTTGAAAAACTGATTCAACTAACACATTGTAGACCAGCTCTCTGTACTGCAGACAAATATTTGAGATGTCAATATATCTCTACGTTTTTAAATTTTGTCTAAGGGTCTGAATCAGAAAGCACGCTGTAATTGAGTTCCATGATCTGCACAGAACTGTTTATGTTAGTTACTCTGTCTGTACACATATAAGGTTCTGGTTCGGACAGCACACAGTGACTGATTCTTATATACCATGTTAATACATCTCTTATGCTTTATATATATTACATACCATAACTATCAGTATACTTTGCGAGTACTGGTCTCGCGAATTAGCCTCCTCTAGATTAGTATGGCTTACTTCATGTGTAAATAAGTAGTGCCTTAAAAGAATATGAGGTTAGAGCCAAAATACCACTTCTTAATGTGCCATCATCCCTTCCCCTGGGACACACAGAGGATTTAACTGCTCCTAATAGCTCCTTGCTGTGGCTATCCCTACCTTCCCAAGATAAGACTTGACCTTTGCACCTTATGGGATCTACATAACCAGCACACCTATTATGTCTTCCTGACAATCCATAATCAAAAGGTCCCAACATATCTCTCATTGACATTCCTTACTGGGGCTATATAAAAGCTTATTGTCTAAGGTTAAAGAATGCACAATATTCTACCATATACTCTATTTATAGATTACACCATATGGCCCAAGAGTGTTCCCCATGTAACTACCATTCAACATAATTTTAGTGTTGCAGTAGGTACCAAATATCTCCAGTTAATTTATAATTCCCCCAATTTGGTGAATTATTTAGCGGTATTAACCCGCTGTTTAATGTTAATCAACCTGTTATTATTCCCTTTCACCCTCCCCAGTTTCTTATTCAACCTTTATGGTACAAGTGTGACCCGGCCCGCTTCGGGAGGTTTAACAATTAGTGTTATATAAGCTAAAGAATTGTACCTATCAGCTAAGGTAATTTGTTATTATGTTAAGCAGTTCAATTTAAAGTATTATTCTATTAGGCATTATTACATAATAAAGGGGTACTACAGTAACTTACACAAAATAAAAAAATTGTAAGGTATCACTGCAAGACCAACAATATGTAAAAAAACTGACATACTAGAATTATGGTATGCCATACTAGCCCATGAGAATATATTTTGTAGGCTTCCACGCGCTATACGATCCTCTTGGTTAAGCTCAATTTTTTATTTTATCAGGAGTTGTATTTCTGTAATGTGACATGTAAACCTTGAGGTTACTCTTGTATTTTTTCTTTTAATTTCAACAAATGCTTGTTTTCATATTGTGGAGGTAATATTCATGATGTCATAGTGTGAATGTTGTATTGCTAAATACTTTAATAAAAAAAAAACTGATTTAGAAAAAATATCTATATGCCTAGATCACGAGTTTTGTCGGTAAGGCTGTGCGGTGCTAACGCTCCTTTTTTTCTTACCGCTCCCTTAAAGGGACAGTCTACACCAGAATTTTTATTGTTTTAAAAGATAGATAATCCCTTTATTACCCATTCCCCAGTTTTGCATAACCAACACAGTTATAATATACTTCTAACCTCTGTGATTATCTTGTATCTAAGCCTCTGCAAACTGCCCCTTTACTTCAGTCCTGCTCCCAAATAAATTCACGTGCATGAGCACAGTGTTATCTATATGAAATATGTGAACTAACACCCTCTAGTGGTGAAAAACTGTTAAAATGCATTCTGAAAAGAGGCGGCCTTCAAGGTCTAAGAAATTAGCATATGAACCTCCTAGGTTAAGCTTTCAACTAAGAATACCAAGAGAACAAAGGAAAATTGGTGATAAAAGTAAATTGGAAAATTGTTTAAAGTTACATGCTCTATCTGAATCATGAAAGTTTATTTTGGCCTAGACTGTCCCTTTAAGACAACGCTGGTATTACAAGTTTTCTTTAAGCCGGCGTTAGCCTCAGAAAAGTGAGCGTTGAGCAAAATTTAGCTCCACATCTCACCTCGATACCAGCGTTGCTTAAGGTAGCGGTAAGCTGGCTAAACGTGCTCATGCACGATTTCCCCATAGGAAACAATGGGGCTGAGCTGGCTGAAAAAAAACCTAACACCTGCAAAAAAGCAGCGTTCAGCTCCTAACGCAGCCCTTGTGTATCCTATGGGAAAATTAAATTTATGTCTGCACCTAACACCCTAACATGAACCCCGAGTCTAAACACCCCTAATCTTACACTTATTAACCCCTAATCTGCTGTCCCCAACATCGTCCCACCTACATTATATTATTAACCCCTAATCTGCCGCTCCGAACACCGCCGCCACCTACATTATACTTATGAACCCCTAATCTACTGACCCCCAACATCGCTGAACCCTACATTATATTTATTAACCCCTAATCTGCCCCCCAATCTCGCCGCAACTATATTAAATTTATTAATGCCTAATCTGTCGCCACCACTATAATAAAGTTATTAACCCCTAAACCCAAATCTAACCCTAACCCTAACACAGCCCTAATTTAAATATAATTTAAATAATTCTAAATAAAATAAATACAATTAAATAAATTATTCCTATTTAAAACTAAATACTTACCAATAAAATAAACCCTAAGATAGCTACAATATAACTAATAGTTACATTGTAGCTATCTTAGGATTTATATTTATTTTACAGGCAACTTTGTATTTATTTTAACTAGGTACAATAGTTATTAAATAGTTATTAACTATTTAATAGCTACATAGCTAAAATAAGTACAAAATTACCTGTAAAATAAATCCTAAATTACAATTACACCTAACACTACACTAAAATTAAACCAATTACCTAAACTACCTACAATTAATTACAATTAAATTCAATAAACTAAATTACGGAAAAAAAAACACTAAATTACAGAAAAAAAAATTAAAATTAGTTTAAACTAATTACTCCTAATCTAAGCCCCCTAATAAAATAAAAAAGCCCCCCGAAATAATATAATTCCCTAACCTATACTAAATTACAAATAGCCCTTAAAAGGGCCTTCTGCGGGGCATTGCCCCAAAGTAATCAGCTCTTTTACCTGTAAAAAAAAAAAAATACAATACCCCCCCAACATTACAACCCACCACCCAATCGGAATTAAGGTAGGAAAAATCCGATTGGTTGATTTAATCACCCTATCGGATTGAAGTTCAATCCGGTTGGCTGATTGGATCAGCCAATAGAATGCGAGGTCAATTCTATTGGCTGATCCAATCAGCCAACCGGATTGAAGTTCAATCCGATTGGCTGATTAAATCAGCCAATCTGATTTTTCCTACCTTAATTCCGATTGGCTGATAGAATCCTATCAGCCAATCGGAATTCGAGGGATGCCATCTTGGATGACGTCATTTAAAGGAACCTTCATTCTTTGTTAGGATTTCGATTGAAGAGGATGCTCCGTGTCGGCTGAATGGAAGATGGACCCGCTCCGCTCGTGAAGGATGAAGATAGAAGATGCAGCCTGGATGAAGACTTCTGCCGTCTGGAGGACCTCTTCTGCCCCGATCGGATGAAGACTTCTGCCGTATGGAGGACCACTTGTGCCCGGCTGGGTGAAGACGGCTCAAGGTAGGGTGATCTTCAGGGGGTTAGTGTTAGTTTTTTTTTTTTAAGGGGGGATTGGGTGGGTTTTAGAGTAGGGGTATGTGGGTGGTGGGTTGTAATGTTGGGGGGGTATTTTATTTATTTTTTTTACAGGTGAAAGAGCCGATTACTTTGGGGCAATTCACAACAAAAAGCCCTTTTAAGGGCTATTTGTAATTTAGTGTAGGGTAGGGAATTTTATTATTTTGGGGGGGCTTTTTTATTTTATTAGGGGAATTAGATTAGGTGTAATTAGTTTAAAATTCTTGTAATTCTTTTTTTATTTTCTGTAATTTAGTGGGGGGTTTTTCATAATTTAGTTTCATTTAATTGTAATTAGTTTAATTTAATTTATTTATTTATAGAGTAGTGTTAGGTGTAATTGTAACTTAGGTTAGGATTTATGTTACAGGTAATTTTGTATTTATTTTAGCTAGGTAGTTATTAAATAGTTAATAACTATTTAATAACTATTGTACCTAGTTAAAATAAATACAAAGTTGCCTGTAAAATAAAGAAAAATCCTAAAATAGCTATAATGTAACTATTAGTTATATTGTAGTAAATTTATTTTGTTTAATTTAAATTATATTTAAGTTAGGGGGGTTAGACTTAGGTTTAGGGGTTAATAAATTTATTATAGTAGCGGCGACGTTGGGGTCGGCAAATTAGGGGTTAATAAATGTAGATGGGTCGGCGATGTTAGGGACAGCAGATTAGGGGTTAATAAAATTCAACAAGTGTTTGCGAGGCGGGAGTGCGGCAGTTTAGGGGTTAATACGTTTATTAAAGTGGGGGCGATGTACAGTCGGCAGATTAGGGGTTAAGAATTGTAGGTAGGTGTCGGTGACGTTGGGGCGGAAGATTAGGGGTTAATAAATATAATGTAGGTGTCAGCGATGTTAGGGGCAGCAGATTAGGGGTTCATAGGTATAATGTAGGTGGCGGCGATGTCCGGTCGGCAGATTAGGGGTTAAAAAAAAATAATTATAATGTTTGCAATGTGAGGGGGCTTCAGTTTAGGGGTTCATGGGTGTGAGTGACCTTTTTTGCACTTTAGTGAAGAGCTTTATGTTCCGGCGTTAGCCCATAAAACTCTTAAAGGATTACTTTCTGTTATAATTTTTAAGCTAAACAACTAACATATTAAAGTTAATAAACATTAATTAAAACCTACTGACCTATATTTTCTCCAAAACGAAGTTTCATAACGTTCTAAAAGTTATATCTTTTATTCGCCGATGATGTCACGTTATCCTGCCCACTATTTTCAGCACTGCATGTTCAAAATACTTAAACCAATAACTTTGTGTTTAAAGCGCCATTTTGAAACCTAGGTATTGTAAACGGATTGGTACAGAGCAAAGGATACCCATGGAGTGGGTTTGGAAAACAATTAAATTTGCAGACAAGATTTCTGATATACGGTAGAGATATGTTAATGAAATGCTATTGATAAAAAGCGTATTTGGGGTCGTTAGTTAGTAACAGGCATTGAAAATATTTACTTACAGTGGCCCTTTAACTACTGACTTTTAAATGCGGTAGGAGTCTGGACAGGAGAGGCTCTACCGCTCACTTCTTCCAAGACTCTTAATACCAGCGTTAGGCAAATCCCATAGAAAAGATAGGATACGCAATTGAAGTAAGGGGATTTCCAGTAGCCTCGAGTCGCGGAAGAACAGTGAGCGGTACACCTGTACCTGCCAGACTCTTAATACCAGCGGGCGTTAAAAAGCAGTGTTAGGACCCCTTGACGCTGCTTTTTAAGGCTAACGCCAAACTCGTGATCTAGCCCTATGTCTTTATTTCATTTGTAAACAACATTGACACTATTTATAATTCTAACCACTAAAGGCCACTTTAGTCTACAATGAGTGTAAAACAAAATAAAACAAATTACCCTCGCATGCAAATGAAAATACTAATAAACGATGTGCCTTCAGCAGAAAAATAACATCATGTTAATCTGATTAGTATTTTTAGCAGAAGCATCTGTTCACATTTTTTCATTGTGTTCTACATTTGGTATTGAACAAACAAAACCAGTTTTTCTATTACAAATGCTCTATGGGAGTTTATCAGAATTCTAATTCTAATCATTTAAATGTTATCATATAGATTTGTTTCCAACAATGACTTGACATTCCATACGTATTGCTACAGTTTTAAGTTTATCAGGATATAAGATTTAATTGATTTTACTACAAAATCCAAATTGCATGTTTAAATGAAAACCAAAGTGCAACAAAAAAAATCTAATTTGTTAGAGCATTTTATTATTGCCCTGTTGCTTGCATACAACTGGGTGCTTAACCCCTGAACAGCAATGCACCTCTGGGAAAGCCAATGACAAAAGGAATATATTTGTAGCCAACAGTCACTAGCTAGAGCCCATTGCGGCTCCTGAGCCTAAGTATGCTTTTTCAACAAAGGATACCAAGAGAAGTCAATTTGATAGTAAAAGTAAAATGAATAGTATCTTATATTTGAACAATGGAAGTTTAATTTTGACTTTTATTGCCCCTTTAAGGCAATATCAAGAAAAACCTTATTCTCCATTTTATTAACCTAAATGAAGCATTGTGTAATGTGCAACCATCTAGCCATTGTTATCTCAGCCAGCATGTATCAATATCCGAGTCTTTTCAAGATAAACAGCTTTTTCATATTTACTACTTCCTGATGCAAAAGATATAAAACCTACATGTTTTCCAAAGTGAAGAGCTATGAGTTTTGTTATTATTTTGTTTGATCCCACTCCATAAACAAAACAAGAAAACAATTAAGCTAATTTTGGTTTCTCTTCTGGAGGTTGTTGTGTTTTCAACATCAGTTACATCAGAAGATAAAGAAAATCTTTTACCAAAATGCTTATTCTTTCAATAAGTCTAAATAATATTCAAACAATATAATCTTAATAAAAAACATGGGTATCACAGAATAATCACACATTTACTCAATATAGTGAATGGGAATAAAAATGTGAATCAATTAGTAGAGACCTGGATTACTGAAATTAATCTACTTTACTCAGCCTCCAGGCTTTTAAAACAAACTGATCAAGAGGCAGCTTCATACATGGATTTATATTGCCCAAGATATAAATTTCCTGCCCCACTAACCTACCAAACCAACCTATTTTAAACCATATTTACCTTACATATTTTAAAGGAACATGAAACCTATGAACCCATTCATGATTCAGATACAACATTCAACTTAAAACAACTTTCCAAATTACTTCCGTTATTCAATATGTTTTGTTCTCTTGGTATTGTTGATGCTGGGAGCTAGCTTCTGATTGGTGGCTCCACATATATATGTCTCTTGTCATTGGTTTACTAATGTGTTCAGCTAGTTCCTAGTAGTGCATTGCTGAAACTTCGATAAAAGGATACCAAAACTACAAAACAAAATTGAAAATTTAAGTAAATTGGAAACTCTTCCAGAGTCTGATGATCCCTTTGGACAGATAGTTAGGAGGCATGCTACCTTACCCCTCATAGTTTGCCATAGTAATAATTGTATTATTTAAATTACTAGAGCAGCTCAGCAGCCAATCCACTCTCTCTCAAACATGTGTGGGGAGCCCATCTATGCATCTAGGTCATGAACCCTAACAGACTATTTATAATTAAAAAAATAAATATATCATTTTGATGCCAGGAAAACATTAAAAATTGCAGCATTTTGTGATAGAAAGTAAATAAAATACCTGTAGAATAATAAAACAAATAACACTTAAATGTGCTCATCAGATAAATATATGAGGCTCTATGGATGCAGGCTGTGCCTATTAATCAAATGTCAACCATGTATTAATATGGAGACAATTGCACAGCTGGTCAACCAAGATAACCTTGAAAGGCAGTTTCAATACACTAGTATTTTGTTTTTTCTTGAAACCATTTTCTTGTAATTTTCACTCAAAAGAGAAGTGAAAAATATAATCCATAAATTTACAGGCAACCTTTTACCTGTAATTTTACGATTTATTTTTTTTACAAAGGATAATTATTTAAAGGATATAGGCAGAATATTTTTAAATGATAAAAAAAAAAAATGCAATCACAAAAAACATAATTTACGTAAGAACTTTTCTGATAAATTCATTTCTTTCATATTGGCAAGAGTCCATGAGCCAATGACGTATGGGATATACAATCCTATCAGGAGGGGCAAAGTTTCCCAAACCTCAAAATGCCTATAAATACACCATTCACCACACCCACAATTCAGTTTAACGAATAGCCAAGAAGTAGGGTAAAATAAAGAAAGGAGTAAAAAGCATCAACAAAGGAATTTTGAAAATAATTGTGCTTTATACAAAAAATCATAACCACCATAAAAAAGGGGGTGGGCCTCATGGACTCTTGCCAATATGAGAGAAATGAATTTATCAGGTAAGTTCTTACATAAATTATGTTTTCTTTCAAGTAATTGGCAAGAGTCCATGAGCTAGTGACGTATGGGATAGCAATAACCAAGATGTGGAACTCCATGCAAGAGTCACTAGAGAGGGAGGGATAAAATAAAAACAGCCATTTCGCTGAAAAAAAAATAGTCCACAACCCAAATATAAGTTTATTCTCAAAAAATAAAAAGTTAAATCATAAGCAGAAGAATCAAACTGAAACAGCTGCCTGAAGAACTTTCCTACTAAAAACTGCTTCCAAAGAAGCAAATACATCAAAATGGTAGAATTTAGTAAATGTATGCAAAGAAGACAAAGTTGCTGCTTTGCAAATCTGATCAACTGAAGTTTCATTCTTAAAAGCCCAAAAAGTGGAAACTGATCTAGTAGAATGAGCTATAATTCTCTGAGGCGGGGCTTTACCCGACTCCAAATAAGCTTGATGAATCAAAAGCTTTAACCACTATGCCAAAGAAACGGCAGAAGCCTTCTGACCTTTCCTGGAACCAGAAAAGATAACAAATAGACTAGAAGTCTTCCTGAAATCTTTAGTGGCTTCAACATAATATTTCAGAGCTCTCACCACATCCAAAGAATGTTAAGATCTCTCCAAAGAATTCTTAGGATTAGGACACAAAGAAGGGACAACAATTTCTCTATTAATGTTGTTAAAATTCACAACCTTAGGTAAGAATTTAAATAAAGGCTGCAAAACTGCCTTATCCTGATGAAAAGAAGGAGATTCACAAGAAAGAGCACATAATTCAGAAACTCTTCTAGCAGAAGAGATGGCCAAAAGGAACAACACTTTCCAAGAAAGTAGTTTAATGTCCAAAGAATGCATAGGCTCAAACGGAGGAGCCTGTAAAGCCTTCAAAACCAAATTAAGACAGCAAGGAGGAGAGATTGATTTAATGACAGGCTTGATACGAACCAAAGCCTGTACAAAACAGTGAATATCAGGAAGCTTAGCAATTTTTCTGTGGAATAAAACAGAAAGCCGAGATTTGTCCTTTCAAGGAACTTGCAGACAAACCTTTATCCAACCATCCTGAAGAAACTGTAAAATTCTAGGAATTCTAAAAGAATGCCAAGGGAATTTATGAGGAACACCATGAAATGCAAGTCTTCCAAACTCGATAATAAATCTTTTTAGAAACAGATTTACGAGCCTGCAACATAGTATTAATTGCAGAGTCAGAAAAACCTCTATGACTAAGCGTTCAATTTCCATACCTTCAAATTTAATGATTTGAGATCCTGATGGAAAAACAAGATCCGCATACCAAAACCTGTGAGGTCATGCTGTAGCCACCAGCAGCACAAACGATTGCTCCATGATGATTTTGGAGATCACTCTTGGAAGAAGAACTAGAGGCGGGAAAATATAAGTAGGTTGATAACACCAAGGAAGTGTCAATGCATCCACTGGTTCCACCTGAGGATCCCTGGACCTGGACAGGTACCTGGGAAGTTTCTGGTTTAGATGAGATGCCATCAGATCTATTTCTGGAAGACCCCACATCTGAACAATTTGAGAAAACACATCAGGGTGGAGAGACCATTCTCCCGGATGTAAAGTCTGACAACTAATTGTCTATACCTGGGATATGAACCGCAGAAATTAGACAGGAGCTGGATTCCTAGGTACATACAAAGAAAAGCGGGTCTCAAGCGAAAAGGTGAAATCCAAAAAACACCTTTATTGTGAACAACATGGAAAGTAAAATGGTGGAACTTTAAAATAAGCTACATGTAGACAAAACGGTCAGACGCTGGATTCCGCCCAAACAAGTATCCAAGATACTTATTTCATAGCTTGAGGACTGAGTCCCACCATGATGATTGACATATTCCACAGTTATGATATTGTCTGTCTGAAAACAAATGAACGGTTCTCTCTTTAACAGAGGCCAAAACTGAAGAGCACGGATTGCCAAAATATTGATTGGTAATCTCGCCTCTTGAGATTTCCAAACCCCTTGTGCTGTCAGAGATCCCCAAACAGCTCCCCAACCTGAAAGACTTGCATCTGTTGTGATCACAGTCCAGGTTGGACGAACGAAAGAATTATACGATGGTGATCTAACCACCAAGTCAGAGAAAGTTGAACATTGGGATTTAAGGATATTAATTGTGATAGCCTTGTATAATCCCTGCACCATTGGTTCAGCATACAAAGCTGGAGAGGTCTCATATGAAAACAAGCAAAGGGGATCGCGTCCGATGCTGCAGTCATGAGACCAAAAACTTCCATGCACATAGCTACTGAAGGGAATGAATGAGACTGAAGGTTCCGACCAGGTGTTAATTTCGTCGACTAAAACTAGACTAAAATGATCATAAAACTAATGAAATTCTGATGACTAAAATATGACTAAAACTAAAATGGCATTTTAGTCAAAAGAATATGACTAAAACTAAATCAAAATTTGTTGTCAAAATTAACACTTTATGCAAGGTGTTATAATCAATCCATATCTAATTACTGCTTTTTTGTAAAAATAAAAAAGCTAGGCTATCTTCTTGTTTATTTACTTGATTTTATTTAATATTAAGATAAATAAAGACATGTTATATACCACAACAGTTAAATCTGTATTGCATGTTCAAACCTTAATACAATAAATAAAAAAAGGTTAATAAACCTCTACTCCAGGAGTATATAATGAGTTTGGAAGTTCTAGAGCCGTGTTAATTTACTTGCTGAAATTTTTTAAAATTTGTGAAAAAACATAATTTATGTAAGAACTTACCTGATAAATTCAATTCTTTCATATTAGCAAGAGTCCATGAGCTAGTGATGTATGGGATATACATTCCTACCAGGAGGGGCAAAGTTTCCCAAACCTCAAAATGCCTATAAATACACCCCTCACCACACCCACAAATCAGTTTAACGAATAGCCAAGAAGTGGGGTGATAAGAAAAAAGTGCGAAAGCATAAAAAATAAGGAATTGGAATAATTGTGCTTTATACAAAAAAAATCATAACCACCACAAAAAGGGTGGGCCTCATGGACTCTTGCTAATATGAAAGAAATGAATTTATCAGGTAAGTTCTTACATAAATTATGTTTTCTTTCATGTAATTAGCAAGAGTCCATGAGCTAGTGACGTATGAGATAATGAATACCCAAGATGTGGATCTTCCACGCAAGAGTCACTAGAGAGGGAGGGATAAAATAAAGACAGCCAATTCCGCTGAAAAATAATCCACACCCAAAACAAAGTTTAAATCTTATAATGAAAAAAACTGAAATTATAAGCAGAAGAATCAAACTGAAACAGCTGCCTGAAGTACTTTTCTACCAAAAACTGCTTCAGAAGAAGAAAACACATCAAAATGGTAGAATTTAGTAAAAGTATGCAAAGAAGACCAAGTTGCTGCTTTGCAAATCTGATCAATCGAAGCTTCATTCTTAAATGCCCAGGAAGTAGAGACTGACCTAGTCGAATGAGCTGTAATCCTTTGAGGCGGAGTTCTACCCGACTCAACATAAGCATGATGAATCAAAGACTTTAACCAAGATGCCAAGGAAATGGCAGAAGCCTTAGAAATGTAAGTCTTCCAGACCCGATAATATATCTTCCTAGATACAGATTTACGAGCCTGTAACATAGTATTAATTACGGAGTCAGAGAAACCTCTATGACTGAGAATCAAGCGTTCAATCTCCATACCTTCAAATTTAAGGATTTGAGATCCTGATGGAAAAAAGGACCTTGCGATAGAAGGTCTGGTCTTAACGGAAGAGTCCACGGTTGGCAAGTAGCCATCCGGACAAGATCCGCATACCAAAACCTGTGAGGCCATGCTGGAGCCACCAGCAGAACAAACGAACGCTCCTTTAGAATCTTGGAAATCACTCTTGGAAGAAGAATTAGAGGCGGAAAGATATAGGCAGGATGATACTTCCAAGGAAGTGACAATGCATCCACTGCTTCCGCCTGAGGATCCCTGGATCTTGACAGATACCTGGGAAGCTTCTTGTTTAGATGAGAAGCCATCAGATCTATTTCTGGAAGTCCCCACATTTGAACAATCTGAAGAAATACCTCTGGGTGAAGAGACCATTCGCCCGGATGTAACGTTTGGGGACTGAGATAATCCGCTTCCCAATTGTCTATAACTGGGATATGAACCGCAGAAATTAGACAGGAGCTGGATTCCGCCCATACCAGTATTCGAGATACGGCAGGGGTCATGGTCTCTCCCTATCCAGAAGGAAAGGAATTTTTCTGGTAAGCATACATTTTTATAAATTTATGCTTACCAGAAAAATGTTTTCCTTCCTAAAATAGGGAGAGTCCACGGCTTCATTCCTTACTGTTTGGAAAACTATACCCAAGCTCCAGAGGACACAATGAATAACGGGAGAGAACAAAAAGGAAGAGGCGAACTCTATTCTGAGGGCACCACAGCCTGCAAAACTTTTCTTCCGAAAGATGCTTTAGCCAAAGCAAAAACATCAAAACTTGTAAAATGAAGAAAAAGAATGTAAGCACCAGGTAGTCGCCTTACAAATCTGATCCATAGAGGCCTCGTTCTTAAAGGCCCAAGAGGAAGTCCCTGCTCTAGAGGAATGAGCCGTTATCCTCTCAGGATGTCCCGCTGTCTCGTAAGCTAAGCGGATGATGCTGCTTAATCAAAAAGCTAGGGAAGTCGAAGTATCCTTCTGCCCCTTATGCTTCCCAGAATAGACAACAAGATTAAGTTTGTCTAAACTCCTTAGTAGCCTGAAGATAGAATTTCAAGGCTCAAACCACATCTAAATTGTGAAGTAAGAATTCCTTCGATGAAGGAGGATTATGACACAAGGAAGGAACCACAATCTCATAATTGATGTTGCGATCTGACACAACCTTAGAAAGAAACCCTAATTTAGTACGTAAAACTGCCTTATCTGCATGAAAAATCAGATAAGGAGGTTCACATTGCAAAGCAGAGATCTCAGAAACTCTGCGCGCAGAGGCGATTACTGATATCCACTCCTGTTTGATGTGGGCCACTACTACGCGAGAAAGAAGCGGTAATTGGAAAAAAAAAAAAAAATAGGAGTTTGAACCTCCAGGGCACTGCTAGTGCACCTATTAGATCCGATTGGGGATCCCTCAACTTCGACCCGTACCTGGGTAGCTTCGTATTGAGATGGGACGCCATGAGATCTATTTCCGGCGTCCCCCACTTGCTGCATATCTCTGAAAACACCTCGGGATGGAGACACCATTCCCCTGGGTGGAAGGATTGGAGAGAGAGTGAGTGAGTGAGTGAGTGAGTGAGTGAGTGAGTGAGAGAGAGAGAGAGAGAGAGAGAGAGAGAGAGAAAACATAATTTATGTAAGAACTTACCTGATAAATTCATTTCTTTCATATTAGCAAGAGTCCATGAGCTAGTGACGTATGGGATATACATTCCTACCAGGAGGGGCAAAGTTTCCCAAACCTTAAAATGCCTATAAATACACCCCTCACCACACCCACAATTCAGTTTAACGAATAGCCAAGAAGTGTGGTGATAAGAAAAAAGTGCGAAAGCATATAAAATTAGGAATTGGAATAATTGTGCTTTATACAAAAAAAATCAAAACCACCACAAAAAAGGGCGGGTCTCATGGACTCTTGCTAATATGAAAGAAATGAATTTATCAGGTAAGTTCTTACATAAATTATGTTTTCTTTCATGTAATTAGCAAGAGTCCATGAGCTAGTGACGTATGGGATAATGATAACCCAAGATGTGGATCTTTCCACACAAGAGTCACTAGAGAGGGAGGGATAAAATAAAGACAGCCAATTCCTGCTGAAAATGATCCACACCCAGAATAAAATTTTAATGAAAAAACATAAGCAGAAGATTCAAACTGAAACCACTGCCTGAAGTACGTTTCTACCAAAAACTGCTTCACAAGAAGAAAACACATCAAAATGGTAGAATTTAGTAAAAGTATGCAAAGAGGACCAAGTTGCTGTTTTGCAAATCTGATCAACCGAAGCTTCATTCCTAAACGCCCAGGAAGTAGAAACTGACCTAGTAGAATGAGCTGTAATCCTTTGAGGCGGAGTGTTACCCGACTCAACATAGGCATGATGAAATAAAGATTTCAACCAAGATGCCAAAGAAATGGCAGAAGCTTTCTGGTCTTTTCTAGAACCGGAAAATATGACAAATAGACTAGAAGTCATTCGGAAAGACTTAGTAGCTTCAACATAATATTACAAAGCTCTAACAGCATCCAAAGAATGCAATGATTTCTCCTTAGAAATCATAGGATTAGGACATAATGAAGGAACCACAATTTCTCTACTAATGTTGTTAGAATTCACAACCTTAGGTAAAAAATTCAAAAGAAGTTCGCAGCACCGCCTTATCCTGATGCAAAATCAGAAAAGGAGACTCACAAAAAAGAGTAGATAATTCAGAGACTCTTCTGGCAGAAGAGATGGCCAAAAGAAACAAAACTTTCCAAGAAAGTAATATAACGACCAAAGAATGCATGGGTTCAAAAGGAGAAGCTTGAAGAGCCCCCAGAACCAAATTCAAACTCCAAAGAGGAGAAATTGACTTAATGACAGGTTTTATACGAACCAAAGCTTGTACAAAATAATGAATATCAGGAAGATTAGCAATCCTTCTGTGAAAAAGAACAGAAAGAGCAGAGATTTGTCTTTCAAGAAACTTGCGGACAAACCTTTATCTAAACCATCCTGAAGAAATATAAGTCTTCCAGACTCTATAATATATCTCTCTAGATACAGATTTACGAGCCTGTCACATAGTATCAATCACAGAGTCAGAGAAACCTCTTTGACCAAGAATCAAGCGTTCAAACTCCACACCTTAAAATTAAGGTTTTGAGATCCTGATGGAAAAAAGAACCTTGAGACAGAAAGACTGGTCTTAACGGAAGAGTCCACAGCTGGCAAGAGGCCATCCGGACAAGATCCGCATACCAAAACCTGTGAGGCCATGCTGGAGCTACCAGCAGGACAAACGAGCATTCCTTTAGAATATTAGAGAATACCCTTGGAAGAAGAACTAGAGGCGGAAAGATATAGGCAGGATGACACTTGTAAGGAAGAGATAATGCATCCACTGCCTCCGCCCGAGGATCCCTGGATCCGGACAGATACCAGGGAAGTTTCTTGTTTAGATGAGAAGCCATCAGATCTATTTCTGAGAGTTCCCACATTTGAACAATCTGAGGAAATACCTCTGGGTGAAGACCATTCGCCCAGGTGCAACGTTTGGCGACTGAGATAATCCGCTTTCCAATTGTCCATACCTGGGATATGAACCGCAGAGATTAGACAGGAGCTGGATTCCGCCCAAACCAAAATTCGAGATACTTCTTTCATAGCCAGAGGACTGTGAGTCCCTCCTTGATGATTGATGTATGCCACAGTTGTGACATTGTCTATCTGAAAACAAATGAACAACTCTCTCTTCAGAAGAGGCCAAGACTGAAGAGCTCTGAAATTGCACGGAGTTCCAAAATATTGATCGGAAATCTCACCTCCTGAGATTCCCAAACCCCTTGTGCCGTCAGATACCCCCACACAGCTCCCCAACCTGTAAGACTTGCATCTGTTGAGATTATAGTCCAGGTCGGAAGAACAAAGAAGCCCCCTGAACTAAACGATGGTGATCTGCCCACCATGTCAGAGAGTGTTGTATAATCGGTTTAAAGATATTAATTGAGATATCTTTGAGTAATCCCTGCACCATTGGTTCAGCATACAGAGCTGAAGAGGTCGCATGTGAAAACGAGCAAAGGAGATCGCATCTGATGCGGCAGTCCTAAGACCTAAAATTTCCATGCATAAGGCTACCAAAGGGAATGATTGTGACTGAAGGTTTTGACAAGCTGATATCAATGTTAAACTTCTCTTGTCTGACAAGGACAGAGTCATAGACACTGAATCTATTCTAGAAACCTAAAAAGGTTACACTTGTCTGAGGAATCAATGAACTGATTGGTAAATTGATCCTCCAACCATGAACTTGAAGAAACAACACAAGTCGATTCGTATGAGATTCTTCGAAAATGAGAAGACTGAGCAAGTACCCAGATATTGTCCAATAAGGAAATACCAAAAAACCCTGTTCTCTGATTACAGAAAGAAGGGCACCGAGAACCTTTGAAAAAAATTCTTGGAACTGAGGCTAGGCCAAACGGTAGAGCCACAAAACTGGTAATGCTTGTCTAAAAAGAGAATCTCAGACACTAAAAGTGATCTGGATGAATCGGAATATGTAGATACACATCCTGTAAATCTATTGTAGACATATAATGCCCTTGCTAAACAAAAGGCAGGACAGTCCTACAGTAACCATCTTGAATGTTGGTATCCTTACATAACGATTCAATATTGACAGATCCGGAACTGGTCTGAAGGAATTGACCTTCTTTGGTACAATGAAGAGATAAAATAAAACCCCAGCCCCTGTTCCAGAACTGGAACTGGCATAATTACTCCAGCCAACTCTAGATCTGAAACACATTTCAGAAATGCTGAGCCTTTGCTGTGTTAACTGGGACACGGGAAAGAAAAAAAAAAAATCTCTTAGCAGGAGGCCTTAACTGAAGCCAATTCTGTACCTTTCTGAAACAATGTTCTGAAACCAGAAATTGAGAACGGAATTGATCAACATTTCTTTGAAGAAAACGTAATCTGCCCCATACCAGCTGAGCTGGAATAAGGTCCGCACCTTCATGGGTACTTAGGAGCTGGCTATAGGTTTTCTAAAAGGCTTGGATATATTCCAAACTGGAAATAGTTTCCAAACTGATACCGCTCCTGAGAATGAAGGATCAGGCTTTTGTTCCTTATTGTGAGGAAAGGAACGAAATGATCATTAGACCTAAATTTACCTTAGATTTTTTATCCTTTGGAAAAAAAGTTCCCTTTCTTTCCAGGGTAATAAATTATTATTTCAACTGTTTCTGGAAGGAAGGGAAAGGAAAGTTGACTTAGAAGACATATCAGCATTCCAAGTTTAATCCATAAAGCTTTTCTAGCTAAAATAGCTAGAGACATATACTTGACATCAACTCTAATGATATCAAAAGATGGTATCACCAATAAAATTATTAGCATGTTATAGAATAATAATAATGCTATAAAATTATGATCTGTTACTTGTTGCGCTAAAGCTTCTAACCAAAAAGTTTAAGCTGCAGCAACATCCGCTAAAAATATAGCAAGTCTAAGAAGATTACCTGAACATAAGTAAGCTTTTCTTAGAAAGGATTCAATTTTCCTATCTAAAGGATCCTTAAATGAATTACTATCTGCCGTAGGAATAGTAGCACATTTAGCAGGAGTAGAGACAGCCCCATAACCTTAGGGATTTTGTCCCAAAAAACTCTAATCTGTCAGATGGCACAGGATATAATTGCTTAAACGTTTAGAAGGAGTAAAAGAATTACCCAAATTATTCCATTCCCTGGAAATTACTTCAGAAATAGCATCAGGGAGATTAAACACTTCTGGAATAACTACAGGAGATTTAAAAACCTTATTTAAACGTTTAGATTTAGAATCAAGAGGACCAGAATCCTCTATTTCTAATGCAATTAATACTTCTTTAAAGAACGAATAAATTCCATCTTGAACAAATACAAAGATTTATCAGCATCAAGCTCTGAGACAGAAACCTCTGAACCAGAAGAACCATTATCAGTATCAGAATGTACTTATGTAAACTAGAAGGAGAAATAACAGACATAGCCTTCTTAATGGATTTAAAAAATAAAATCTCTTATGTTTATCAGGAACACTCTGAAAATTAGATGTTGACGGAACAGCAACAGGTAATGTAACAGTACTAAAGGAAATTTTATCTGCATTAATAAGTTTGTCATGACATGCAATACAAACAACAGCTGGAGAAACAGATACCAAAAATTATAGCAGATACACTTAGCTTGGTAGCTCCAGCAGTAGACAGCGATTTTCCTGTAGTATCTTCTGACTCAGATGCAACGTGAGACATCTTGCAATATGTAAGAGAAAAAACAACATATAAAGCAAAATTGATCAAATTCCTTAAATGACAGTTTCAGGAATGGGAAAAAATGCCAAAGAACAAGCTTCTAGCAACCAGAAGCACTGAAAAAAAAAGAATTTATGCTTACCTGATAAATTACTTTCTCCAACGGTGTGTCCGGTCCACGGCGTCATCCATTACTTGTGGGATATTCTCCTCCCCCACAGGGAAAGGCAAGGAGAGCACACAGCAAGAGCTGTCCATATAGTCCCTCCCAGGCTCCGCCCCCCCAGTCATTCGACCGACGGTTAGGAGAAAAAAAGGAGAAACTATAGGGTGCCGTGGTGACTGTAGTGTATAGAGAAAGAAATTTTTCAAACCTGATTAAAAAACCAGGGCGGGCCGTGGACCGGACACACCGTTGGAGAAAGTAATTTATCAGGTAAGCATAAATTCTGTTTTCTCCAACATTGGTGTGTCCGGTCCACGGCGTCATCCATTACTTGTGGGAACCAATACCAAAGCTTTAGGACACTGATGAAGGGAGGGAGCAAATCAGGTTACCTAAACAGAAAGCACCACGGCTTGCAAAACCTTTCTCCCAAAAATAGCCTCCGAAGAAGCAAAAGTATCAAATTTGTAGAATTTGGCAAAAGTGTGCAGAGAAGACCAAGTCGCTGCCTTACATATCTGATCAACAGAAGCCTCGTTCTTGAAGGCCCATGTGGAAGTCACAGCCCTAGTAGAGTGAGCTGTGATTCGTTTAGGAGGCTGCCGTCCGGCAGTCTCATAAGCCAATCGGATAATGCTTTTCAGCCAGAAAGAAAGAGTTAGCAGTAGCTTTTTGTCCTCTCCTCTTACCAAAATAAACGACAAACAAAGAAGAAGTTTGTCTGAAATCCTTTGTTGCTTCTAAATAGAACTTTAAAGCACGGACTACATCTAAATTGTGTAACAAACGTTCCTTCTTTGAAACTGGATTCGGACACAAAGAAGGGACAACTATTTCCTGGTTAATATTCTTGTTGGAAACAACTTTTGGAAGAAAACCAGGCTTGGTACGCAAAACAACCTTATCTGAATGGAACACCAGATAGGGAGGATCACACTGCAAAGCAGATAGTTCAGAAACTCTTCTAGCAGAAGAAATAGCAACCAAAAACAGAACTTTCCAAGATAGTAACTTGATATCTATGGAATGTAAGGGTTCAAATGGAACCCCTTGAAGAACTGAAAAAACTAAATTTAGACTCCAGGGAGGAGTCAAAGGTCTGTAAACAGGCTTGATTCTGACCAAAGCCTGTACAAAAGCTTGTACATCTGGCGCAGCTGCCAGTCGTTTGTGTAACAAGACAGATAAAGCAAAAATCTGTCCTTTTAGAGAACTCGCTGACAATCCCTTATCCAAACCTTCTTGGAGAAAGGAGAGGATCCTGGGAATTGTAATCCATGAGAATCCCTTGGATTCACACCAACAGATATATCTTTTCCATATTTTATGGTAAATCCTTCTAGTCACAGGTTTTCTGGCTTAGACCAGAGTATCTATCACTGAATCTGAAAACCCGCGCTTGGATAAAATCAAGCGTTCAATTTCCAAGCAGTCAGCTGGAGAGAAACTAGATTTGGATGTTCGAATGGACCTTGTACTAGAAGATCCTGTCTCAAAGGTAGCTTCCCTGGTGGAGCCGATGACATATTCACCAGGTCTGCATACCAAGTCCTGCGTGGCCACGCAGGAGCTATCAGAATCACTGAGGCCTTCTCCTGTTTGATCCTGGTTACAAGCCTGGGAAGGAGTGGGAACGGTGGAAACGCATAAGCTAGGTTGAACGACCAAGGCGTCACTAATGCATTCACTAGAGTCACCTTGGGATCCCTGGATCTGGACCCGTAGCAAGGAACCTTGAAGTTATGACGAGACGCCATCAGATCCATGTCTGGAATGCCCCATAATTGAGTAAACTGGGCAAAAACCTCCGGGTGGAGTTCCCACTCCCCCGGATGGAAAGTCTGACGACTCAGATAATCCGCCTCCCAGTTGTCTACTCCTGGGATGTGAATTGCAGATAGATGGCAGGAGTGATCCTCCGCCCATTTGATGATCTTGGATACCTCTCTCATCGCCAAGGAACTCTTTGTTCCTCCCTGATGGTTGATGTAAGCTACAGTCGTCATGTTGTCTGACTGGAATCTTATGAATCCGGCCTTCGCTAGTTGAGGCCAAGCCCGGAGAGCATTGTATATCACTCTCAGTTCCAGGATGTTTATCGGGAGAAGAGACTCTTCCCGAGACCATAGAACCTGAGCTTTCAGGGAATCCCAGACCGCGCCCCAGCCTAATAGACTGGTGTCGGTCGTGACAATGACCCACTCTGGTCTGCGGAAACTCATTCCCTGAGACAGGTGATCCTGTGACAACCACCAACGGAGTGAGTCTCTGGTTATCTGGTCTACTTGAATCTTTGGAGACAAGTCTGTATAGTCCACATTCCACTGCTTGAGCATGCACAGTTGTAATGGTCTTAGATGAATTCGAGCAAAAGGAACTATGTCCATTGCTGCAACCATCAACCCTACTACTTCCATGCACTGAGCTATGGAAGGCTGCAGAATAGAGTGAAGAACTTGACAAGCGTTTAGAAGCTTTGACTTTCTGACTTTTGTCAGGAAGATCTTCATTTTTAAAGAATCTATTATCGTTCCCAAGAAGGGAACTCTTGTCGACGGAGACAGGGAACTCTTTTCTACGTTCACCTTCCACCCGTGAGATCTGAGAAAGGCTAGAACAATGTCTGTATGAGCCTTTGCTTTGGAAAGAGACGACGTTTGGATTAGAATGTCGTCCAGATAAGGTGCCACTGCAATACCCCTTGGTCTTAGAACCGCTAGAAGGGACCCTAGCACCTTTGTGAAAATCCTTGGATGATCTTTGTGGATAGGAATATGTAGATACACATCCTTTAAATCCACGGTAGTCATAAATTGACCCTCCTGGATTGTAGGTAAAATTGTTCGAATGGTTTCCATTTTGAACGATGGAACTCTGAGAAATTTGTTTAGAATTTTTAAATCCAGAATTGGTCTGAAAGTTCCCTCTTTTTTGGGAACTACAAACAGATTTGAGTAAAACCCCTGACCTTGTTCCACAGTTGGAACTGGATGTATCACTCCCATCTTTAACAGGTCTTCTACACAATGTAAGAATGCCTGTCTCTTTATTTAGTTTGAAGATAAGTGAGACACGTGGAACCTTCCCCTTGAGGGTAGTTCCTTGAATTCCAGAAGAAAACCATGAGAGACTATTTCTAGTGCCCAGGGATCTAAACATCTCTTGCCCAAGCCTGAGCAAAGAGAGAGAGTCTGCCCCCTACAAGATCCGGTCCCGGATCGGGGCTACCCCTTCATGCTGTTTTGGTAGCAGCAGCAGGCTTCTTGGCCTGTTTACCCTTGTTCCAGCCTAGCATTGATTTCCAAGCTGGTTTAATCTGGGAAGCGTTACCCTCTTGTCTAGAGGCTGCCTTTGGAAGCCGGTCTGTTCCTGAAATTGCGAAAGGAACGAAAATTGGACTTATTCTTAGCCTTGAAAGGTTTATCTTGTGGGAGGGCATGGCCCTTTCCCCCAGAGATGTCTGAAATAATCTCTTTCAATTCTGGCCCAAAAAGGGTCTTACCCTTGAAAGGGATATTAAGCAATTTTGTCTTGGAAGATACATCCGCCAACCAAGACTTTAGCCAGAGCGCTCTGCGCGCCACAATTGTAAACCCTGATTTTTTCGCCGCTAACCTCGCTAACTGCAAAACGGCGTCTGAAATAAAAGAATTAGCTAACTTAAGTGCGTGAATTCTGTCCATGACTTCCTCATACGGAGTCTCCCTACTGAGCGACTTTTCCAGTTCCCGCTGTAGTGACAGGAATAATGCACGAAATAGGTTGAAGGAGGTAACCTTGCTGTACAAAAATCTTTTTAAGCAAACCCTCCACTTTTTTATCCATAGGATCTTTGAAAGCACAATTGTCCTCAATAGGAATGGTCGTGCGCTTGGCTAGAGTAGAAACCGCCCCCTCGACCTTAGGGACTGTTTGCCATGTGTCCTTCCTGGGGTCGACCATAGGGAACAATTTCCTAAATATAGGAGGAGGGACAAAAGGTATGCC
Source organism: Bombina bombina (assembly GCF_027579735.1). Classification (NCBI taxonomy): domain Eukaryota; kingdom Metazoa; phylum Chordata; class Amphibia; order Anura; family Bombinatoridae; genus Bombina; species Bombina bombina. The sequence goes on along the minus strand of NC_069501.1, from coordinate 685,368,970 downwards.
TGGCTTCTCCCACTCCTTATACACTATGTCCGCCACCCGTTTAGGTATCCGAAAAACATCAGGGTGCACCGGGACCTCAAGGAACTTGTCCATCTTGCACAATTTTTCTGGGATGACCAGATTGTCACAATCATCCAGAGTAGATAGCACCTCCTTAAGTAATGCGCGGAGATGCTCTAATTTAAATTTAAATGTCACAACATCAGGTTCTGCCTGCTGAGAAATTCTTCCTATCAGAAATTTCCCCATCTGACAAACCCTCCCTCACTGCCACTTCAGATTGGTGTGAGGGTATGACAGAAAAATTATCATCAGCGCCCTCCTGCTCTACAGTGTTTAAAACAGAGCAATCGCGCTCTCTCTGAAATGCTGGCATTTTGGATAAAATATTAGCTATGGAGTTATCCATTACTGCCGTCAATCGCTGCATAGTAACAAGCATTGGCGCGCTAGAAGTACTAGGGGTCGCCTGCGCAGGCATAACTGGTATAGACACAGAAGGAGATGATGTAGAACTATGTCTACTTCCTTCATCTGAGGAATCATCCTGGGCAACTTTACAATTTGTGACAGTACTGTCCTTACTTTGTTTGGATGCTATGGCACAATTATCACACATATTTGAAGGGGGAACCACATTGGCTACCATACATACAGAACATGATCTATCTGAAGGTACAGACATGTTAAACAGGCTTAAACTGGTTAATAAAGCACAAAAACCGTTTTAAAACAAAACCGTTACTGTCTCTTTAAATGTTAAACAGGGCACACTTTATTACTGAATAGGTGAAAAACTATGAAGGAATATCCAATCTTTACCAAATTTTCACCATAGTGTCTAAATGCATTCAAAGTATTGCACCCCAATTTTCAAGCTGTTAACCCTTAAAATGTTGAAACCGGAGCCGTTTACAATTTTAACCCCCTTACAGTCTCAGCCACAGCCTTTGCTGCGACTTCACCAATCCCAGGGGGGGTATATGATACCAAATGAAGCCTTCTAGGAACCTTTTTAGTGGATTCCAGACCCTCACACATGCAGCTGCATGTACTGTACTCAAAAGTAACTGTGCAGTAATGGCGCGAAAATGAGGCTCTGCCTACTACAGAGAAAGGCCCTTCCTGACTGGGAAGGTGTCATAACAAGTGCCTGGTGCTAAAAACGTTCCCCAATGTTATAAAAGTGTGAAATTCAACTTCAAACTGCATATAATACTTAAATAAAGCAATCGATTTAGCCCCTAAAAGTGTCTACCAGTTTATAGCCCATAATAAGCCCTTTATTCTGTTTGAGACTAAGAAAATGGCTTACCAATCCCCATGAGGGAAAAATGACAGCCTTCCAGCATTACATAGTCTTGTTAGAAAAATGGCTAGTCATACCTTGAGCAGAAAAGTCTGCAAACTGTTCCCCCCAACTGAAGTTCTCTCATCTCAACAGTCCTGTGTGGGAACAGCAATTGATTTTAGTTACTGCTGCTAAAATCATACTTCCTCTTTTAAACAGAACTCTTCATCTCTTTCTGTTTCAGAGTAAATAGTACATACCAGCACTATTTTAAAATAACAAACTCTTGATAGAAGAATAAAAAACTACAACTAAACACCACAAACTCCTCACCATCCCCGAGGAGATGCTACTTGTTCAGAGCGGCAAGGAGAATGACTGGGGGGGCGGAGCCTGGGAGGGACTATATGGACAGCTCTTGCTGTGTGCTCTCCTTGCCTTTCCCTGTGGGGGAGGAGAATATCCCACAAGTAATGGATGACGCCGTGGACCGGACACACCAATGTTGGAGAAATAAGACTTAAATAATGTGGAGACAAAAGCGACGCCCTTATTTTTTAGCGCCAAATAAGACGCCCACATTATTTGGCGCCTAAATGCTTTTGGCGCCAAAAATGACGCCACATCCGGAACGCCGACATTTTTGGCGCAAAATAACGTCAAAAAAATGACGCAACTTCCGGCGACACGTATGACGCCGGAAACGGAAAAGAATTTCCAAGAATGACGCAATAAAATGAAGCATTTTCAGCCCCCGCGAGCCTAACAGCCCACAGGAAAAAAAGAGTCAAATTTTTGAAGGTAAGAAAAAATGATTAAATCAAATGCATTATCCCAAATATGAAACTGACTGTCTGAAAAATAAGGAAAGTTGAACATTCTGAGTCAAGGCAAATAAATGTTTGAATACATATATTTAGAACTTTATAAACAAAGTGCCCAACCATAGCTTAGAGTGTCACAGAAAAACAGAATTTATGTTTACCTGATAAATTACTTTCTCCAACGGTGTGTCCGGTCCACGGCGTCATCCTTACTTGTGGGATATTCTCTTCCCCAACAGGAAATGGCAAAGAGCCCAGCAAAGCTGGTCACATGATCCCTCCTAGGCTCCGCCTTCCCCAGTCATTCGACCGACGTAAAGGAGGAATATTTGCATAGGAGAAATCGTATGATACCGTGGTGACTGTAGTTAAAGAAAATAAATTATCAGACCTGATTAAAAAACCAGGGCGGGCCGTGGACCGGACACACCGTTGGAGAAAGTAATTTATCAGGTAAACATAAATTCTGTTTTCTCCAACATAGGTGTGTCCGGTCCACGGCGTCATCCTTACTTGTGGGAACCAATACCAAAGCTTTAGGACACGGATGAAGGGAGGGAGCAAATCAGGTCACCTAGATGGAAGGCACCACGGCTTGCAAAACCTTTCTCCCAAAAATAGCCTCAGAAGAAGCAAAAGTATCAAATTTGTAAAATTTAGTAAAAGTGTGCAGTGAAGACCAAGTCGCTGCCTTACATATCTGATCAACAGAAGCCTCGTTCTTGAAGGCCCATGTGGAAGCCACGGCCCTAGTGGAATGAGCTGTGATTCTTTCAGGAGGCTGCGGTCCGGCAGTCTCGTAAGTCAATCTGATGATGCTTTAAGCCAAAAAGAGAGAGAGGTAGAAGTTGCTTTTTGACCTCTCCTTTTACCAGAATAAACAACAAACAAGGAAGATGTTTGTCTAAAATCCTTTGTAGCATCTAAATAGAATTTTAGAGCACGAACTACATCCAAATTGTGCAACAAACGTTCCTTCTTTGAAACTGGATTCGGACACAAAGAAGGCACGACTATCTCCTGGTTAATGTTTTTGTTAGAAACAACTTTCGGAAGAAAACCAGGTTTAGTACGCAAAACCACCTTATCTGCATGGAACACCAGATAAGGAGGAGAACACTGCAGAGCAGATAACTCTGAAACTCTTCTAGCAGAAGAGATTGCAACCAAAAACAAAACTTTCCAAGATAATAACTTAATATCAACGGAATGTAAGGGTTCAAACGGAACCCCCTGAAGAACTGAAAGAACTAAATTGAGACTCCAAGGAGGAGTCAAAGGTTTGTAAACAGGCTTGATTCTAACCAGAGCCTGAACAAAAGCTTGAACATCTGGCACAGCTGCCAGCTTTTTGTGAAGTAACACAGACAAAGCAGAAATCTGTCCCTTCAAAGAACTTGCAGATAATCCTTTCTCCAAACCTTCTTGAAGAAAGGATAGAATCTTAGGAATTTTTATCTTGTCCCAAGGGAATCCTTCAGATTCACACCAACAGATATATCTTTTCCATATTTTATGGTAGATTTTTCTAGTTACAGGCTTTCTGGCCTGAACAAGAGTATCAATGACAGAATCTGAGAACCCTCGCTTTGATAAAATCAAGCGTTCAATCTCCAAGCAGTCAGTTGGAGTGAGACCAGATTCGGATGTTCGAACGGACCTTGAACAAGAAGGTCCCGTCTCAAAGGTAGCTTCCATGGTGGAGCCGATGACATATTCACCAGGTCTGCATACCAAGTCCTGCGTGGCCACGCAGGAGCTATCAAGATCACCGATGCCCTCTCCTGATTGATCCTGGCTACCAGCCTGGGGATGAGAGGAAACGGTGGGAACACATATGCTAGTTTGAAGGTCCAAGGTGCTACTAGTGCATCTACTAGAGTCGCCTTGGGATCCCTGGATCTGGACCCGTAGCAAGGAACCGTGAAGTTCTGACGAGAGGCCATCAGATCCATGTCTGGAATGCCCCACAACTGAGTAATTTGGGCAAAGATTTCCGGATGGAGTTCCCACTCCCCCGGATGTAATGTCTGACGACTCAGAAAATCCGCTTCCCAATTTTCCACTCCTGGGATGTGGATTGCAGACAAGTGGCAGGAGTGAGTCTCCGCCCATTGAATGATTTTGGTCACTTCTTCCATCGCCAGGGAACTCCTTGTTCCCCCCTGATGGTTGATGTACGCAACAGTCGTCATGTTGTCCGATTGAAACCGTATGAATTTGGCCTTTGCTAGCTGAGGCCAAGCCTTGAGAGCATTGAATATCGCTCTTAGTTCCAGAATATTTATCGGGAGAAGAGATTCTTCCCGAGACCAAAGACCCTGAGCTTTCAGGAGTCCCCAGACCGCGCCCCAGCCCACCAGACTGGCGTCGGTCGTGACAATGACCCACTCTGGTCTGCGGAAGCTCATCCCCTGTGACAGGTTGTCCAGGGACAGCCACCAACGGAGTGAATCTCTGGTCCTCTGATCTACTTGTATCGTCGGAGACAAGTCTGTATAATCCCCATTCCACTGACTGAGCATGCACAGTTGTAATGGTCTCAGATGAATTCGCGCAAAAGGAACTATGTCCATTGCCGCGACCATCAAACCTATTACTTCCATGCACTGCGCTATGGAAGGAAGAGGAACAGAATGAAGTACTTGACAAGAGTTTAGAAGTTTTGATTTTCTGGCCTCTGTCAGAAAAATCCTCATTTCTAAGGAGTCTATTATTGTTCCCAAGAAGGGAACTCTTGTTGACGGAGATAGAGAACTTTTTTCTACGTTCACTTTCCACCCGTGAGATCTGAGAAAGGCCAGGACGATGTCCGTGTGATCCTTTGCTTGTGGAAGGGACGACGCTTGAATCAGAATGTCGTCCAAGTAAGGTACTACTGCAATGCCCCTTGGTCTTAGCACCGCTAGAAGGGACCCCAGTACCTTTGTGAAAATTCTTGGAGCAGTGGCTAATCCGAACGGAAGTGCCACAAACTGGTAATGCTTGTCCAGAAAGGCGAACCTTAGGAACCGATGATGTTCCTTGTGGATAGGAATATGTAGATACGCATCCTTTAAATCCACCGTGGTCATGAATTGACCTTCCTGGATGGAAGGAAGAATTGTTCGAATGGTTTCCATTTTGAACGATGGAACCTTGAGAAACTTGTTTAGGATCTTGAGATCTAAGATTGGTCTGAATGTTCCCTCTTTTTTGGGAACTATGAACAGATTGGAGTAGAACCCCATCCCTTGTTCTCCTAATGGAACAGGATGAATCACTCCCATTTTTAACAGGTCTTCTACACAATGTAAGAATGCCTGTTTTTTTATGTGGTCTGAAGACAATTGAGACCTGTGGAACCTCCCCCTTGGGGGAAGCCCCTTGAATTCCAGAAGATAACCTTGGGAGACTATTTCCAGCGCCCAAGGATCCAGAACATCTCTTGCCCAAGCCTGAGCGAAGAGAGAGAGTCTGCCCCCCACCAGATCCGGTCCCGGATCGGGGGCCAACATCTCATGCTGTCTTGGTAGCAGTGGCAGGTTTCTTGGCCTGCTTACCTTTGTTCCAGCCTTGCATTGGCCTCCAGGCTGGCTTGGCTTGAGAAGTATTACCCTCTTGCTTAGAGGATGTAGCACTTGGGGCTGGTCCGTTTCTGCGAAAGGGACGAAAATTTGGTTTATTTTTAGCCTTGAAAGACCTATCCTGAGGAAGGGCGTGGCCCTTACCCCCAGTGATATCAGAAATAATCTCTTTCAAGTCAGGGCCAAACAGCGTTTTCCCCTTGAAAGGAATGTTAAGCAATTTGTTCTTGGAAGACGCATCCGCTGACCAAGATTTTAGCCAAAGCGCTCTGCGCGCCACAATAGCAAACCCAGAATTTTTCGCCGCTAATCTAGCCAATTGCAAAGTGGCGTCTAAGGTGAAAGAGTTAGCCAATTTGAGAGCATGAATTCTGTCCAAAATCTCCTCATAAGAAGAATCTTTATTGAGCGCCTTTTCTAGTTCATCGAACCAGAAACACGCTGCTGTAGTGACAGGAACAATGCATGAAATTGGTTGTAGAAGGTAACCTTGCTGAACAAACATCTTTTTAAGCAAACCCTCTAATTTTTTATCCATAGGATCTTTGAAAGCACAACTATCTTCTATGGGTATAGTGGTGCGTTTGTTTAGAGTAGAAACCGCCCCCTCGACCTTGGGGACTGTCTGCCATAAGTCCTTTCTGGGGTCGACCATAGGAAACAATTTCTTAAATATAGGGGGAGGGACGAAAGGTATGCCGGGCCTTTCCCATTCTTCGTTTACAATATCCGCCACCCGCTTGGGTATAGGAAAAGCTTCGGGGGGCCCCGGGACCTCTAGGAACTTGTCGATCTTACATAATTTCTCTGGAATGACCAAATTCTCACAATCATCCAGAGTAGATAACACCTCCTTAAGCAGAGCGCGGAGATGTTCCAATTTAAATTTGAATGTAATCACATCAGGTTCAGCTTGTTGAGAAATTTTCCCTGAATCTGAAATTTCTCCCTCAGACAAAACCTCCCTGGCCCCCTCAGACTGGTGTAGGGGCACTTCAGAACTAATATCATCAGCGTCCTCATGCTCTTCCGTATTTTCTAAAACAGAGCAGTCGCGCTTTCGCTGATAAGTGGGCATTTTGGCTAAAATGTTTTTGATAGAATTATCCATTACAGCCGTTAATTGTTGCATAGTAAGGAGTATTGGCGCACTAGATGTACTAGGGGCCTCCTGTGTGGGCAAGACTGGCGTAGACGAAGGAGGGGATGATGCAGTACCAT
>NC_069501.1:685329568-685357068 GCF_027579735.1 Bombina bombina | reverse complement strand
GCTTAATCCTGGCCAAAGCCTGACAAAAAGCCTGGACGTCAGGAACTTCTGACAGACGTTTGTGTAACAGAATGGACAGAGCTGAGATCTGTCCCTTTAATGAACTAGCAGATAAACCCTTTTCTAAACCTTCTTGTAGAAAAGACAATATCCTAGGAATCCTAACCTTACTCCAAGAGTAACCTTTGGATTCACACCAATATAGGTATTTACGCCATATCTTATGGTAAATCTTTCTGGTAACAGGTTTCCTAGCCTGTATTAAGGTATCAATAACTGACTCAGAAAACCCACGTCTTGATAAAATCAAGCGTTCAATTTCCAAGCAGTCAGCTTCAGAGAAGTTAGATTTTGATGTTTGAAGGGACCCTGTATCAGAAGGTCCTGTTTCAGAGGTAGAGACCAAGGTGGACAGGATGACATGTCCACCAGGTCTGCATACCAAGTCCTGCGTGGCCACGCAGGTGCTATTAGAATCACTGATGCTCTCTCTTGTTTGATTCTGGCAATCAATCGAGGAAGCAACGGGAAGGGTGGAAACACGTAAGCCATCCTGAAGTCCCAAGGTGCTGTCAGAGCATCTATCAGGACTGCTCCTGGATCCCTGGATCTGGACCCGTAACTCTGCCCAGCGAATTATCTTTGATACTTCCATCATAGCTAGGGAGCTTCTTGTCCCTCCCTGATGGTTGATGTAAGCTACAGTCGTGATGTTGTCCGACTGAAACCTGATGAACCCCCGAGTTGTCAACTGGGGCCAAGCCAGGAGGGCATTGAGAACTGCTCTCAATTCCAGAATGTTTATTGGCAGGAGACTCTCCTCCTGACTCCATTGTCCCTGAGCCTTCAGAGAATTCCAGACGGCACCCCAACCTAGAAGGCTGGCGTCTGTTGTTACAATTGTCCAGTCTGGTCTGCTGAATGGCATCCCCCTGGACAGATGTGGCCGAGAAAGCCACCATAGAAGAGAATTTCTGGTCTCTTGATCCAGATTCAGAGAAGGGGATAAGTCTGAGTAATCCCCATTCCACTGACTTAGCATGCACAGTTGCAGTGGTCTGAGGTGTAAGCGTGCAAAGGGTACTATGTCCATTGCCGCTACCATTAAGCCGATTACCTCCATGCATTGAGCCACTGACGGGTGTTGAATGGAATGAAGGGTGCGGCAAGCACTTTGAAGTCTTGTTAGCCTGTCCTCTGTCAGGTAAATCTTAATTTCTACAGAATCTATAAGAGTCCCCAGGAAGGGAACTCTTGTGAGTGGAACGAGTGAACTTTTCTTTTCGTTCACCTTCCATCCATGTGACCTTAGAAATGCCAGCACTAACTCTGTATGAGACTTGGCAGTTTGAAAGCTTGAAGCTTGTATCAGAATGTCGTCTAGGTATGGAGCTACCGAGATTCCCCGCGGTCTTAGTAACGCCAGAAGAGCGCCCAGAACCTTTGTGAAGATTCTTGGAGCTGTAGCCAATCCGAATGGAAGAGCCACAAACTGGTAATGCCTGTCTAGGAAGGCAAACCTTAGGTACCGATAATGATCTTTGTGAATCGGTATGTGAAGGTAAGCATCTTTTAAATCTACAGTGGTCATGTACTGACCCTCTTGGATCATAGGTAAAATTGTCCGAATAGTCTCCATCTTGAACGATGGAACTCTTAGGAATTTGTTTAGGATCTTTAAGTCCAGGATTGGTCTGAAAGTTCCCTCTTTTTTGGGAACCACAAACAGATTTGAGTAAAACCCCTGTCCCTGTTCCGATCGTGGAACTGGATGGATTACTCCCATTAACAAGAGCTCTTGTACGCAGCGTAGAAACGCCTCTTTCTTTGTTTGGATTGTTGACAATCTTGACAGATGAAATCTCTCTCTTGGAGGAGAGTATTTGAAGTCCAGAAGGTATCCCTGAGATATTATCTCTAGCGCCCAGGGATCCTGAACATCTCTTGCCCAAGCCTGGGCGAAGAGAGAAAGTCTGCCCCCCACTAGATCCGATCCCGGATCGGGGGCCCTCAATTCATGCTGTTTTAGGGGCAGCAGCAGGTTTCCTGGTCTGCTTGCCCTTGTTCCAGGACTGGTTAGGTTTCCAGCCTTGTCTGTAGCGAGCAACAGCTCCTTCCTGTTTTGGTGCAGAGGAAGTTGATGCTGCTCCTGCTTTGAAATTACGAAAGGAACGAAAATTAGACTGTCTAGTCTTGGCTTTGGCTTTGTCCTGAGGCAGGGCATGGCCTTTACCTCCTGTAATGTCAGCGATAATCTCTTTCAACCCGGGCCCGAATAAGGTCTGCCCTTTGAAAGGTATATTAAGCAATTTAGACTTAGAAGTAACATCAGCTGACCAGGATTTTAGCCACAGCGCCCTGCGTGCCTGAATGGCGAATCCTGAATTCTTCGCCGTAAGTTTAGTAAGATGTACTACGGCCTCCGAAATGAATGAATTAGCTAGTTTAAGGACTCTAAGCCTGTCCGTAATGTCGTCCAGAGTAGCTGAACCAATGTTCTCTTCCAGAGACTCAATCCAGAATGCCGCTGCAGCCGTGATCGGCGCAATGCATGCAAGGGGTTGCAATATAAAACCTTGTTGAACAAACATTTTCTTAAGGTAACCCTCTAATTTTTTATCCATTGGATCTGAAAAAGCACAGCTATCCTCCACCGGGATAGTGGTACGCTTAGCTAAGGTAGAAACTGCTCCCTCCACCTTAGGGACCGTGTGCCATAAGTCCCTTGTGGTGGCGTCTATTGGAAACATTTTTCTAAATATCGGAGGGGGTGAGAACGGCACACCGGGTCTATCCCACTCCTTAGTAACAATTTCAGTAAGTCTCTTAGGTATAGGAAAAACCTCAGTACTCGTCGGTACCGCAAAATATTTATCCAACCTACACATTTTCTCTGGTATTGCAACTGTGTTACAATCATTCAGAGCCGCTAACACCTCCCCTAGTAATACACGGAGGTTTTCCAGTTTAAATTTAAAATTTGAAATATCTGAATCCAGTCTGTTTGGATCAGAACCGTCACCCACAGAATGAAGTTCTCCGTCCTCATGTTCTGCCACCTGTGACGCAGTGTCTGACATGGCCCTAATATTATCAGCGCACTCTGTTCTCACCCCAGAGTGATCACGCTTACCTCTTAGTTCTGGTAATTTAGCCAAAACCTCAGTCATAACAGTAGCCATATCCTGTAATGTGATTTGTAATGGCCGCCCAGATGTACTCGGCGCTACAATATCACGCACCTCCCTCTGAGCGGGAGATGTAGGTACTGACACGTGAGGCGAGTTAGTCGGCATAACTCTCCCCTCGTTGTTTGGTGAAATTTGTTCAATTTGTACAGATTGACTTTTATTTAAAGTAGCATCAATACAGTTAGTACATAAATTTCTATTGGGCTCCACTTTGGCATTGCAACAAATGACACAGGTATCATCCTCTGAATCAGACATGTTTAACACACTAGCAAATAAACTTGTAACTTGGAAATACAATTCAATTAGAATAATATTAAAACGTACTGTGCCTTTAAGAAGCACAGAAAATCTATGACAGTTGAAAATTAATAAATTGAAACAGTTATAGCCTCAATCCTTGTAAATAACACAACTTTAGCAAAGGTTTAATCCCATTAACAAAGATAACAAATTCTGAAAGCAGGAAACAAATTACAGAATAAACGTTTTTTATCTCAGTCAAACTATAATTCTCACAGCTCTGCTGAGAGAAATTACCTCCCTCAAAATAAGTTTTGAAGACCCCTGAGCTCTGTAGAGATGAACCGGATCATGCAGGGAATACAATGAGTTACTGACTGAAATATTTGATGCGTAGTAAAAGCGCCAAAAAACGGCCCCTCCCCCTCACACACAGCAGTGAGGGAGAACAGAAACTGTCAGAAAACAGATTAAGCAACTGCCAAGTGGAAAAATAGTGCCCAAACATTTATTCACTCAGTACCTCAGTAAATGAAAACGATTTTACATTCCAGCAAAAACGTTAAACATAATCTCTAGTTATTAAACAGCTTTATGTATTTCTTACAGTGTAATTCTAGTGAAGTACCATTCCCCAGAATACTGAAGTGTAAAGTATACATACATGACATTATATCGGTATGGCAGGATTTTCTCATCAATTCCATTGTCAGAAAATAAAAACTGCTACATACCTCTATGCAGATTCATCTGCCCGCTGTCCCCTGATCTGAAGTTTACCTCTCCTCAGATGGCCGAGAAACAGCAATATGATCTTAACTACTCCGGCTAAAATCATAACAAAAACTCTGGTAGATTCTTCTTCAAACTCTGCCAGAGAGATAATAACACACTCCGGTGCTATTTTAAAATAACAAACTTTTGATTGAAGATATAAAACTAAGTATAATCACCATAGTCCTCTCACACATCCTATCTAGTCGTTGGGTGCAAGAGAATGACTGGGAGTGACGTAGAGGGGAGGAGCTATATGCAGCTCTGCTGGGTGAATCCTCTTGCACTTCCTGTTGGGGAGGAGTAATATCCCAGAAGTAATGATGACCCGTGGACTGATCACACTTAACAGAAGAAAACAACGTTTTTTATTATAGGAAAAAAAGCACCTTTATACTCCCAATGGCTGGGGCACTCACCCCCTCCTATACCCAGACAGTTAAAGTGAAGGTAAAAATACTATTAAAAAAAGGGGCACTTTCATTCATCAAAGTTTACAAAGCAGCCGTTTTGTTTAAAAACTTACCTTTCTTCTTATCACAGCCAGAGCAGCTTCCCCCACCCGGAGATCCTCTCTTCACATGTCAGCAATGACTAATCCGGCTTCCTGAGGCCATGCCGTGATTTTTAAAAACCGGGCTTTCATTCATCGAAGTTTACCTTCACTTTAACAGAGAAAACGCTCTCCTCAGGTTGAAGTCTCAGTCGGAATGGAGGAAATTAACATAGATGCAAGACAGGACGACTTCCCCTGTTATTACAAGCACACCAAGATATAAGAGGTGTGCAATGCTTTCAAAAACGAAAGTGAAACCTGTTTCTTCCAGCCAAAAACACACAAGCCTATGAGCACAGGAAATAAAATCACACAAAGCAGCATGTAAATAATTAATACACTGATTAATTAAGCCCAACTGTTCAATAAACCCTTCAGAGGATATTAACCCTGGATCCTACCGAGGTATAAAGGAGACACACTGTGACCCTGTATAATCTTCTTGTTTTATGTGTAAAAAAATTTAAAACGCTCCTACCTCCAGGATCAATACTGTGGAACAGAAACACAGCCTCTCAAGTGTAACAGTCTGATAGCAGAGCTCCTGACATGGACTTGAGTGAGAAAAAGCAGGCAGTAAAACTCGTCAACACTGATTGCTTAGGAGCATTTAACAGTAGTGTGGATGGATTCGCAGAAAAACTTTCCCTGCATCTCCAGACTAACTTTCATCAATACTCTCACCGAGAGGTTGACATGACTACTTAAAACTCCAGTACTATCTCGAAGGGGAGATACCCTTTTTCAGGACTCTCCGAATCTTCTGACACTTCGCTCTCTCATGACTGGGGTAATGAGGAAGTGGGAGGGATATTTAATCCTTTGGCTGGGGTGTCTTTGAATCCTCCTGGTGGCCAGGTGTTGTATTTCCCCAACAGTAAGGAATGAAGCCATGGACTCTCCCTATCTTAGGAAGGAAATTTACCGTAAATACACAGTATAACACTTTATTAAATATGAATATTGCATAAATATCCATTTACATGTTTTCATCTAGTTAATTGCAAAGGGCTCCAATGCACTTTACTTTCAACTCATAATACCAGCGGTAATCCCGATGACCGCAAACACCCGCGATAAACCCCTTATCGCTTGCGTACAAATGTTAGGACTCCACTTGTAATTTGGCCCAACGCGTTTAATTAAATCACAAGTCCATTGGATATATATATGTGGTTTGAACATGTTGGGCTTTGCTGGTTAAGGTCAAGTACTAGGTAACTACAAGCTGCAGATAATTCATTTACATTGCACTACTACAAGGTAATAAGTAGTGATATAGTCAGATTGATATAAAACGCCTATCACATGATTACAGAAAATTAGAACAATGCAGAGCTAACACAGTGTAACCTATGGATCAAATACAAAGACGAAGACCTTATGCCCACTTTACAATATAAGAGAAACACTGCAAGTTGCAATCTGCAGATTTCCTGAGATTTATATAAGTTGGCATATGAAATGTAATATTGAAACAAAAAGCAAATAGTCCCATAAAAAGTAAATTTATGCTTACCTGATAAATTGATTTCTTCTATGATATGACGAGTCCACGGATTCATCCTTTACTTGTGGGATATTATCCTCCTGCTAACAGGAAGTGGCAAAGAGCACCACAGCAGAGCTGTCTATATAGCTCCTCCCTTGACTCCACCCCCCAGTCATTCGACCGAAGGTATAGGAAGAAAAAGGAGAAACTAAAAAGGTGCAGAGGTGACTGAAGTTTATGCTTACCTGATAAATTTATTTCTCTTGTGGTATATCCAGTCCACGGGTTCATCCATTACTTGTGGGATATTCTCCTTCCCAACAGGAAGCTGCAAGAGGACACCCATAGCAGAGCTGTCTATATAGCTCCTCCCCTAACTGCCACCCCCAGTCATTCGACCGAAGACAAGCAAGAAAAAAAGGAGAAACTATAGGGTGCAGTGGTGACTGTAGTTTAAAAATAAAAAACACCTGCCTGAAAATGACACAACAAGAGAAATAAATTTATCAGGTAAGCATAAATTTTGTTTTCTCTTGTAAAGGTGTATCCAGTCCACGGGTTCATCCATTACTTGTGGGATACCAATACCAAAGCTTTAGAACACGGATGAAGGGAGGGACAAGGCAGGAACTTAAACGGAAGGCACCACTGCCTGTAAGACCTTTCTCCCAAAAAAAGCATCCAAAGAAGCAAAAGAATCAAATTTATAGAATTTAGAAAAAGGTATGAAGCGAAGACCAAGTCGCCGCCTTACAAATCTGTTCAACAGAGGCCTCATGTTTAAAAGCCCATGTGGAAGCTACTGCTCTAGTAGGATGAGCTGTAATTCTTTCAGGAGGCTGCTGGCCAGCAGTCTCATAAGCTAAGCGTATTATACTTCTTAGCCAAAAAGAAAGAGACGTTGCCAAAGCCTTTTGGCCTCTTCTCTGTCCAGAGTAGACAACAAACAAAGCAGATGTTTGACGAAAATCCTTCGTAGCTTGTAAATAAAAAACTTTAAAGCACGAACCACGTCCAGATTGTGTAATAGACGTTCCTTCTTTGAAGAAGGATTAGGACATAATGAAGGAACAACAATCTCCTGATTGATATTCTTATTAGATACCACCTTAGGAAGAAACCCAGGTTTGTTACGTAACACTACCTTATCTGCATGGAAAATCAGATAAGGGGAATCACATTGTAAAGCAGATAACTCCGAAACTCTTCTAGCGGAGGAGATAGCTACTAAAAACAGAACTTTCCAAAAAAAAAAGCTAAAATCTATGGAATGCAAAGGTTCAAACGGAACCCCTTGAAGAACTTTAAAAACTAAATTTAAACTCCATGGCAGAGCAACAGGTTTAAACACAGGCTTGATCCTAACTAAAGCCTGACAAAATGCCTAAACGTCTGGAACCTCAGCCAGACGTTTGTGCAAAAGAATAGACTGATCAGAAATCTGTCCCTTTAAGGAACTAGCTGACAAACCCTTCTCCAATCCTTCTTGGAGAAAAGATATTGTAGGAATCCTGAACTTACTCCATGAGTAACCCTTGGATTCACACCAATGAGGATATTTACACCATATCTTATGATAGATTTTCCTGGTGACAGGCTTTCGAGCCTGAATTAAGGTATCAATGACCGATTCGGAAAAACCACGCTTTGATAGAATCAAGCATACAATCTCCAAGCAGTCAGACGTAGAGAAATTAGATTTGGATGTTTGAAGGGACCTTGAAGTAGAAGGTCCTGCCTTAGCGGCAGAGTCCATGGTGGAAAGGATGACATGTCCACCAGATCTGCATACCAAGTTCTGCGTTGTCACACAGGGGCTATCAAGATCACCGAAGCTCTCTCCTGCTTGATCTTGGCAATCAGACGAGGGAGCAGAGGAAACGGTGGAAACACATAAGCCAGGCTGAAGGACCAGGGCGCTGCTAGAGCATCTATCAGCGCTGCCTTGGGATCCCTGGACCCGTAACAAGGAAGCTTGGCGTTCTGACGAGACACCATGAGATCCAGTTCTGGTTTGCCCCAAAGTTGGATCAGCTGGGCAAAAACCTCTGGATGGAGCTCCCACTCCCCCGGATGAAAAGTCTGCCGACTTAGAAAATCCGCCTCCCAGTTCTCTACTCCTGGGATATGGATAGCTGAGAGATGGCAAGAGTGAACCTCTGCCCATAGAATTATCTTTGAAACCTCCAACATTGCCAGGGGGCTCCTTGTTCCGCACGGATGGTTGATATAGGCTACAGTCGTGATGTTGTCCGACTGAAATCTGATGAACCTGACCACAGCTAGCTGAGGCCAAGCCTGAAGAGCATTGAATATCGCTCTTAGTTCCAGAATGTTCATCAGAAGGAGGGCCTCCTCCTGAGTCCACGAACCCTGAGCCTTCAGGGAGTTCCAGACTGCACCCCAGCCCAGAAGGCTAGCATCTGTCATTACAATAGTCCATTCTGGCCTGCAGAAACTCATTCCCTTGGACAGATGGACCCGAGATAGCCACCAGAGAAGAGAATCCCTGGTCTCTTGATCCAGATTTAGTAGATGGGACAAATCTGTGTAATCCATTCCACTGATTGAGCATGCAAAGTTGCAGTGGTCTGAGATGTATGCGGGCAAACGGAACTATGTCCATTGCCGCTACCATTAATCCGATTACCTCCATACACTGAGCCACTGAAGGACAAGAAATGGAATAAAGAGCACGGCAGGGAGTTAGAAGTTTTGACAACCTGACCTCTGTCAGATAAATCTTCATTTCTACTGAATCTATCAGAGTTCCTAGGAAGGAAACTCTTGTGAGAGGTGAGAGAGAACTCTATCCTTCGTTCAACTGCCACCCGTGAGACCTTAGGAATGCCAGAACAATGTCCGTATGGGACCTGGCGATTTGAAAAGTTGACGCCTGTATCAGGATGTCGTCTAGGTAAGGGGCTACTGCTATACCCCGCAGTCTTAGAACCGCCAGAAGGGACCCTAGAACCTTCGTAAAGATTATTGGTGCCGTGGCTAACCCGAAGGGAAGAGCCACAAACTGGTAATGCCTGTCTAGGAAGGCGAAACTGATGATGATCCCTGTGTATCGGAATATGTAGATAAGCATCCTTTAAATCCACGGTAGTCATATATTGACCCTCCTGGATCATAAGTAGGATGGTTCAAATAGTCTCCATCTTGAAGGATGGGACCCTGAGAAATTTGTTTAGGATCTTGAGATCCAAGATTGGTCTGAAAGTTCCCTCTTTCTTGGGAACTATAAACAGATTTGAATAGAAGCCCTGCCCCTGTTCCTCCTTTGGAACTGGGTGGATCACTCCCATAACTAGTAGGTCTTGAACGCAATGTAAGAATGCCTCTCTCTTTATCTGGTTTGCAGATAATTGTGAGAGATGAAATCTCCGCTTTGGAGATGAAGCTTTGAAATCAAGAAGATATCCCTGGGAAACAATCTCCAGAGCCCAGGGATCCTGGACATCTCTTGCCCAAGCCTGGTCGAAGAGAGAAAGTCTGCCCCCCACTAGATCCGGTCCCGGATCGGGGGCTACTCCTTCATGCTGTCTTAGAGGCAGCAGCAGGCTTTTTGGCCTGTTTCCCCTTGTTCCAAGCCTGGTTAGGTCTCCAGACTGGCTTGGACTGGGCAAAATTTCCCTCTTGTTTTGTAGAAGAAGAAGATGAAGCTGCGCCACTCTTGAAGTTTCGAAAGGAACGAAAATTAGTCTGTTTGGTCCTTAACTTGTTGGACCTATCCTGTGGAAGGGCGTGGCCTTTTCCTCCAGTA
Organism: Bombina bombina; assembly: GCF_027579735.1. Lineage (NCBI taxonomy): Eukaryota > Metazoa > Chordata > Amphibia > Anura > Bombinatoridae > Bombina > Bombina bombina. Next base: position 685,347,043 of record NC_069501.1, on the reverse strand, counting down.
ATATCAGAAATGATTTCATTCAGTCCAGGCTAGGGTCTGCCCTTTGAAGGGGATCTTGAGAAGTTTAGACTTTGAAGTGACATCAGCTGACCAGGATTTAAGCCATATCGCCCTACGTGCCTGAATGGCAAAACCTGAATTTTTAGCCGTTAGCTTGGTTAAATGAAAATCGGTGTCAGAAATAAATGAATTGGCTAACTTAAGAGTTTAAGCCTGTCAAGGATATCATCCAACGGGGTCTCTACCTGTAAAGCCTCCTCCAGAGAATCGATCCAGAAAGCCGCTGCAACAGTGACTGGGGCAATGCATGCAAGAGGCTGGAGAATAAAACCTTGTTGTATAAAGATTTTCTTAAGGAAACCCTCTAATTTCTTATCCATAGGATCTAGAAAAGCACAACTGTCCTCGACAGGAATAGTTGTACGCTTAGCTAGGGTTGAGACTGCTCCCTCCACCTTATGGACCGTCTGCCACAAGTCCCGTGTAGCGGCATCTATAGGAAACATTTTCTTAAAAGCATGAGGGGGAGAGAACGGCACACCTGGTCTATCCCATTCCTTAGTAATAATTTCTGAAAACCTTAGGGATTGGAAAAACATCAGTGTAAACAGGCACTGCAAAGTATTTGTCCATTTTACACAATTTCTCTGGGACTACAAAGGTGTCACAGTCATCCAGAGTCGCTAAAACCTCCCTGAGCAACACGCGGAGGTGTTCAAGCTTAAATTTAAATGCCGTCATTTCAGAGTCAGACTGAAGTAACGCCTTCCCTGAATCAGAGAAGTCACCCACAGATAGAAGCTCTCCTGCTTCAACTTCTGCACATTGTGAGGGTATATCAGACATAGCTACTAAAGTGTCAGAGAGCTCTGTATTTGTTCTAGCCCCAGAGCTTTCTCGCTTTCCTTGTAACCCTGGCAGTTTGGACAATACCTCTGTGAGGGTATGATTCATAACTGCCGCCATGTCTTGTAAAGTAAACGCATTGGACGCGCTAGATGTACTTGGCGTCTCTTGAGCGGGAGTTATAGGTTCTGACACGTGGGAAGAGCTAGATGGCATAACCTCCCTTTTGTCAGTCTCAGAAACCTCAGGTGATGAATCTTTAAAAGCCATAATATGGTCTTTATAACTTATAGAAAGGTCAGTGCATTTGGTACACATTCTAAGAGGGGGTTCCACAATGGCTTCTTAACATAATGAACAAGGAGTTTCCTCTATGTCAGACATGTTTAACAGACTAGTAATGAGACCAGCAAGCTTGGAAAACACTTTAATAAATGTGAAAAAAGCAATAATAAAAAAACGGTACTGTGCCTTTAAGAGAAAAAAAACTACCACATAAACTGCAAAACAGTGAAAAAAAATTAGTAAACTCTACGAAATTTTTACAGTGTGTATAAGGGACTAAAGCAGCATTGCACCCACTTGCAAATAAATGATTAACCCCTCAGGCCCAAAAACGAATTAGAAAAACATTAAACCTGTTAACAAACAGTCAAAAACACTGCCACAGCTCTACTGTGGCTCCTACCTGCCCTTAAAAACGATTTTTGCAGGAACAAAACCCTCTATAGAGGTCCTATAAGCCAGAGGACTCCTTCAGGGAAGCTGGATGTCTAAGACTGAAAACGAAAATAGGCCCCTCCCACCATGCACTCGATGTCAGAGGGCCTTAAAAAAGTACTCCTAGGAGTAATCTAACAAGCCATGTGTTAACTAGGCCCCAAATAAAGATTTATCACCCTCAGAGAAAAGTTTTTGGAATAAGTAATATAGGTATTAACATGAATATTATCCCTTTTTGCAAGCATGATCCCAGTTGTTGTTAAATCACTGTATCAGGCTTACCTTAAATATACCAGGCACTGTCAGCATTTTCTAGACCTTATCTCTCTAGAAAAAAATATACTGAACATACCTCAAAGCAGGCAATCTGCAGACTGTCCCCCCAACTGAAGTTTTCTTTCCATACTCTTCAGTTATGTGTGAGAACAGCAATGGACCTTAGTTACAAACCGCTAAGATCATCAAACCTCCAGGCAGAAGTCTACTTCCAATTTCTGCCTGAGAGTAAAAACAGTACAACGCCGGTACCGTTTAAAAATATCAAACTTTTGAATGAAGGTAAAAACTACACTATGTTACCACATCTCTCTTGATACTTCCTTTCTTGTCGAGAGCTGCAAGAGAATGACTGGGGGTGACAGTTAGGGGAGGAGCTATATAGACAGCTCTGCTGTGGGTGTCCGCTTGCAGCTTCCTGTTGGGAAGGAGAATATCCCACAAGTAATGGATGAACCCGTGGACTGGATACACCTTTACAAGAGAAATATAATCTGTCTTAAAATGACAGGGCGGGCCATCGACTCGTCGTATCATAGAAGAAATCAATTTATCAGGTAAGAATAAATTTACTTTTCTTCTATAAGATACGAGTCCACGGATTCATCCTTTTCTTGTGGGATACAATACCAAAGCTACAGGACACGGATGAACGGGAGGGGCAAGACAGATGCCTAAACAGAAGGCACCACTGCTTGAAGAACTTTTCTCCCAAAAATAGCCTCCGAAGAAGCAAAAGGATGAAATTTGGAAAATTTGGAAAAGGTATGAAGGGAAGACCAAGTCGCAGCCTTACAAATCTGTTCAACAGAAGCATCGTTTTTAAAAGCCCATGTGGAAGCCACCGCTCTAGTAGAGTAGGCTGTAATCCTTTCAGGAGGCTGCTGTCCAGCAGTCTTGTATGCCAACCGGATGATGCTTTTCAGCCAAAAAGAAAGAGAGGTAGCCGTAGCTTTTTTACCTCTACGTTTTCCAGAATAGACAACAAACAGAGAAGATGTTTGACGGAAATCTTTGGTCGCTTGCAAGTAAAACTTCAAAGCACGAACCACGTCCAAGTTGTGTAACAGGCGCTTCTTTTTAGAAGAAGGGTTAGGACACAGAAGGAACCACAATTTCCGGATTAATATTCCTATTAGTAACAACCTTAGGAAGGAATCCAGGTTTGGTACACAAAACCACCTTATTGGAATGGAAAACAAGATAAGGCGAGTCGCATTGCAATGCAGATAGTTCAGAAACTCTTCGAGCCGAAGAGATAGCAACTAAAAACAGAACTTTCCAAGATAGAAGCTTAATATCTATGGAATGCATAGGTTCAAACGGAACCCCTTGAAGAACCTTAAGAACTAAATTCAAACTCCATGGCGGAGCAACAGGTTTAAACACAGGCTTGATTCTAACTAAAGCCTGACAAAACGACTGAACGTCTGGAACATCTGCCAGACGCTTATGCAGTAAAATTGATAAAGCAGATATCTGTCCCTTTAGGGAACTAGCTGATAACCCCTTCTCCAATCCTTCTTGGAGAAAGGACAAAATCCTAGGAATCCTGATCTTACTCCATGAGTAGCCTTTGGATTCGCACCAATAAAGATATTTACGCCATATCTTATGGTAAATTTTCCTAGTGACAGGCTTTCGAGCCTGAATCAAGGTATCTATGACCAACTCAGAGAATCCCCGCTTAGATAAAATCAAGCGTTCAATCTCCAGGCAGTCAGCCGCAGAGAAACTAGATTTGGATGCTGGAACGGACCTTGAATGAGAAGGTCCTGTCTCAGTGGCAGTGTCCACGGTGGTAGAGATGACATTTCCACCAGGTCTGCATACCAAGTCCTGCGTGGCCACGCAGGTGCTATCAAAATCACCGAAGCCCTCTCCTGTTTGATTCTGGCAATCAGACGATGAAGGAGAGGAAATGGTGGAAACACATAAGCCAGGTTGAACGACCAAGGTACTGCTAGAGCATCTATCAGTACTGCTTGGGGATCCCTTGATCTGGACCTGTAACAAGGAAGTTTGGCATTCTGACGAAATGCCATCAGATCCAATTCTGGTGTGCCCCATTGATGAATCAATTGTGCAAACACCTCCGGATGGAGCTGCCACTCCCCTGGAGGAAAAGTCTAACGACTTAGAAAATCCGCTTGCCAGTTCTCCACTCCTGGGATATAGATTACTGATAGATGGCAAGAGTGAGTCTCTGCCCATCAAATTATTTTGGAAACCTCTATCATCGCTAGAGAACTCTTTGTTCCCCCCTGATGACTGATATATGCTACAGTCGTGATATTGTCCGACTGGAAACTTATGAATCTGGCCGAAGCCAGCTGAGGCCACGCCTGAAGCGCGTTGAATATCGCTCTCTGTTCTAGAACATTTATTGGAAGGAGAGCCTCCTCCTGAGTCCACACACCCTGTGCTTTCAGGGAATTCAAGACTGCACCCCAGCCCAATAGGCTGGCGTCCGTCGTCACTATGACCCATGCTGGCCTGCGGAAACACATTCCCTGGGACAGATGATCATGTGACAACCACTGAAGAAGAGAGTCTCTGGTCTCTTGATCCAGATTTATCTGAGGAGATAAATTAGCATAATCCCCATTCCACTGTCTGAGCATGCATAGTTGCAGTGGTCTGAGATGCAAGCGAGCAAACGGAACTATGTCCATTGCCGCTACCATTAGTCCAATTACCTCCATACACTGAGCCATTGACGGCCGAGGAATGGAATGAAGTGCTCGGCAGGTGGTTAAGATCTTTGATTTTCTGACCTCCGTCAGGAAAATTTTCATGTCTACCGAATCTATCAGAGTTCCCAGGAATGTAACTCTTGTGAGAGGGATAAGTGAACTCTTCTTTACGTTCACCTTCCACCCGTGAGATCTTAGAAAAGCCAACACGACGTCCGTGTGAGATTTGGCTAGTTGGTAAGTTGACGCCTGAATTAAGATATAGTCCAGATAAGGTGCCACTGCTATGCCTCGCGGCCTTAGAACCGCCAAAAGGGACCCTAGCACCTTTGTGAAAATTCTGGGAGCTGTGGCCAACCCGAAGGGAAGAGCCACAAACTGGTAATGCTTGTCCAGGAAGGCGAACCTGAGGAACTGGTGATGATCTTTGTGGATAGGAATGTGAAGATACGCATCCTTCAAATCCACGGTGGTCATATATTGACCCTCCTGGATCATAGGTAAAATAGTCCAAATGGTCTCCATCTTGAAGGATGGGACTCTGAGGAATTTGTTTAGGATCTTGAGATCTAAAAATTGGTCTGAAGGTTCCCTCTTTTTTGGGAACCACAAACAGATTGGAGTAAGACCCCTGGCCCCCTGTTCTGCTTTTGGAACTGGGCAGATTACACCCATAGTATATTGGTCTTCTACACAGCTTAAGAACGCCTCTCTTTTTGTCTGGTTTACAGACAACCGTGAAAGATGAAATCTCCCCTTTGGAGGAGAATCTTTGAATTCTAGAAGATACCCCCTGGGCCAAAATTTCTAATGCCCAGGAATCCTGAAGTCTCTTGCCCAAACCTGAGCGAAGAGAGAAAGTCTGCCCCCCACCAGATCCGGTCCCGGATCGGGGGCTGCCCCTTCATGATGTCTTGGTAGCAGCAGCGGGCTTCTTGGCCCGTTTACCTTTATTCCAGGTCTGGTTAGGTCTCCAGACAGACTTGGATTGAGCAAAATTCCCCTCCTGCTTTGTGGCAGGGGAGGAGGTAGCGGGACCACCTTTGAAGTTTCGAAAGGAACAAAAATTATTCTGTTTGGCCCTCATTCTATATGTCCTATCCTGAGGAAGGGCATGGCCTTCTCCTCCAGTGATGTCGGAAATTATCTCCTTCAGTTCAGGCCCAAATAGGGTCTTACCCTTGAAAGGAATAGCTAATAGCTTAGATTTTGATGACACATCAGCAGACCAGGACTTAAGCCATAACGCTCTACGCGCCAAAATGGCAAAACCTGAATTCTTTGCTGCTAATTTAGCCAGTTGAAAAGCGGCATCTGTAATAAAAGAATTAGCTAGCTTGAGAGCCTTAATTCTATCTAAAATCTCATCCAATGGGGTCTCAACCTTAAGAGCCTCCTCAAGAGCCTCAAACCAAAAAGCAGCTGCAGTTGTTACAGGAACAAAGCACGCTATAGGTTGCAGAAGAAAACCCTGATGAATAAATATTTTCTTTAGAAGACCCTCTAATTATTAATACATAGGATCTTTGAAAGCACAACTGTCCTCAATAGGTATAATTGTACGCTTAGCTAGGGTAGAAACAGCTCCCTCCACCTTAGGGACCGTCTGCCACGAATCCCGAATGGTGTCAGATATGGGAAACATTTTCTTAAAAGTGGGAGGGGGAGAGAACGGAATGCCTGGTCTATCCCATTCCTTAGTAACAATGTCCGAAATCCTCTTAGGGACCGGAAAAACATTAGTGTAAGAAGGAACCTCTAGATATCTATCCATTTTACACAATTTCTCTGGAGTAATTACAATAGGGTCACAGTCATCCAGAGTCGCTAAAACCTCCCTGAGTAACAAGCGGAGGTGTTCAAGCTTAAACTTAAAAGCCGTCATATCCGAGTCTGTTTGAGGGAACATCTTTCCTGAATCAGAAAGCTCTCCCTCAGACAGCAATTCCCCTACCCCCAATTCAGAGCATTGGGAGGGTACATCGGAGATGGCTAATAAAGCGTCAGAGGGCTCAGCATTTACTCTCATACCGGACCTGCTGCGCTTCCCCTGCAAACCAGGCAGTTTAGATAATACCTCTGTGAGAGTAGTAGACATAACTGCGGCCATATCTTGCAGGGTGAAAGAATTAGACGCACTAGAAGTACTTGGCGTCGCTTGTGCGGGCGTTAATGGTTGTGACACTTGGGGAGAAGTAGATGGCAAAACCTGATTCTCTTCTGACTGAAAATCATCCTGCGACATACTTTTATCAGCTAAAATATGTTCTTTGCCATGTAAGGCCCTTTCAGTACATGAGGGACACATTTTAAGTGGGGGTTCCACAATGGCTTCTAAACACATGGAACATTGGCTTTCCTCAATGTCAGACATGTTAAACAGGCTAGTAATGACCACAAACAGGCTTGAAAACACTTTATTTAGTGAAAAAAAATTACAATCTTAAAAAACGGTACTGCGCCTTTAAGAGAAAAAAAAAGCATACAATTTTTCCAAAACTGCTTAAAAACAATCAAATTGTCTTAATTTTATGGTAGAAGCATCCCAATTCTGCAGCTAAGTTTGCCCCACACGGAAAGGAATACTTAACCCTTACAGGAAAAACCGGAAAAATACAAAATGTTTATTTTAATAAAAAGCACCTCCTGCACCTCGCCACAGCTCCGCTGTGGCGCCTACCTGCCCTCAGGGGTCTGTAAAACCGGGTTAAACCTTCGTTTTGGTCCAATACAGCTCACAAAGGCCCACCGGATCTGGAGCTTGCTGCTTGCTTGAGAATAACGATTGCGCAACTGAGGCGCGAAAATAGGCCCCGCCCATTTCACTCGATGCCTCACAGCCCAAATTAACTGCACCAGAGTGGTCTAAAAACCTAGCCATGTGGGTTCATAAACCCAGAAATTAAGCCATGTGTACCCTTCTAAAATAAAGCATAAAAACGTCTCTTCCTTTAAAAACGTTAACTGCACTCCCAAACATGTAAACGTTTGCCCACAAACATTCAAACATCAGTGTCAACCATTTTTATATAGCCCATATATGCAAGCTCAGCAATACCCCTCTTTATACTTTAGGATTACTGCTTACCCTCTCCCTCATGGGGATACTGTCAGCCAATTCTGAAATAACACAGTCTCTCCAGAAAAAAAAATGACTGAACATACCTCACTGCTTATAGCATGAAAAACATTCCTCACACTGAAGTTTAAGTACTCCTCAGCCATTCAGTGGGAACTAGACTGGATCTTAGTAACAACTGCTAAGATCATCAGCCTCCAGGCAGAAGTCAATCCATCTGCTGCCTGAGGAAAAATAGTACACACTGGTACCATTTAAAATAAAAAAAACTCTTGCTTGAAGAAAATAAAAACAAACATTTTATCACCTCTTTCACTTTACCCTTCCTAGTACTTAGAGAAGGCAAAGAGAATGACTGGGGGCTGGAGTCAAGGGAGGAGATATATAGACAGCTCTGCTGTGGTGCTCTTTGCCACTTCCTGTTAGCAGGAGGATAATATCCCACAAGTAAAGGATAAATCTGTGGACTCGTCGTATCTTATAGAAGAAATAAAGGATCTGGGTAAGCCGGTTGTGTCATAGAAGAAACAAAACGTATTGTTCCAAGCTGGTAACTATAGGTAAACAGATAAAGATACGCCACAGAACATGAATATCATACAATTAATTGGCAAAAAACATAATTTATGCTTACCTGATAAATTTATTTCTCTTGTAGTGTATCCAGTCCACAGATCATCCATTACTTATGGGATATTCTCCTTCCCAACAGGAAGTTGCAAGAGGATCACCCACAGCAGAGCTGCTATGAGCTGTAATTCTTTCAGGGGGCTGCTGTCCAGCAGTCTCATAGGCTAGGCGTATAATACTCCAAAGCCAAAAGGAAAGAGAGGTTGCCGAAGCTTTTTGACCTCTCCTCTGTCCAGAATAAACGACAAACAGGGAAGATGTTTGACGAAAATCTTTAGTAGCTTGTAAGTAAAACTTCAAGGCACGGACTACGTCCAGATTATGTAAAAGACGTTCCTTCTTTGAAGAAGGATTAGGACACAATGATGGAACAACAATCTCTTGATTGATATTCTTGTTAGAAACCACATTAGGTAAAAACCCAGGTTTGGTACGCAGAACTACCTTATCTGCATGAAAAATCAGATAAGGAGAATCACATTGTAAGGCAGATAGCTCAGAGACTCTCCGAGCCGAGGATATAGCCATCAAAAACAGAACTTTCCAAGATAAAAGTTTAATATCAATGGAATGAAGGGGTTCAAATGGAACTCCTTGAAGAACTTTAAGAACCAAGTTTAAGCTCCATGGGGGAGCAACAGGTTTAAACTCAGGCTTAATTCTAACTAAAGCCTGAAAAAATGCCTGAACGTCTGGAACTTCTGCCAGACGCTTGTGCAAAAGAATAGACAGAGCAGAAATCTGTCCCTTTAAGGAACTAGCTGATAATCCTTTGTCCAAACCCTCTTGGAGAAAGGACAATATCCTAGGAATCCTAACCTTACTCCATGAGTAATTCTAGGATTCACACCAGTAAAGATATGTACGCCATATCTTGTGATAGATTTTCCTGGTAACAGGCTTTCATGCCTGTATTAAGGTATCAATGACTGACTCGGAGAAGCCACGCTTTGATAGAATCAAGCGTTCAATCTCCATGCAGTCAGTCTCAGAGAAATTAGATTTGGATGATTGAAAGGACCTTGTATTAGAAGGTCCTGTCTTAGAGGCAGAGTCCATGGTGGAAAGGATGACATGGCCACGCAAGCGCTATTAGAATCACCGATGCTCTCTCCTGTTTGATTTTGGCAATCAGTCGAGGGAGCAGAGGAAACAGTGGAAACACCTAAGCCAGGTTGAACAACCAAGGCGCTGCTAGAGCATCTATCAGCGTCGCTTCTGGGTCCCTGGACCTGGATCCGTAACAAGGAAGCTTGGCGTTCTGGCGAGACGCCATGAGATCCAGTTCTGGTTTGCCCCAACGATGAACCAATTGAGCAAACACCTCCGGATGGAGTTCCCACTCCCCCGGGTGAAAAGTCTGACGACTTAGAAAATCCGCCTGGGATATGGATTGCTGACAGGTGGCAAGAGTGAGTCTCTGCCAAGCAAATTATCTTTGAGACTTCCAACATCGCTAGGGAACTCCTGGTTCCCCCTTGATGGTTGATGTAAGCCACAGTCGTGATATTGTCCGACTGAAATCTGATGAACCTCAGTGTTGCTAACTGAGGCCAAGCCAGAAGAGCATTGAATATTGCTCTTAACTCCAGAATATTTATCGGAAGGAGTTTCTCCTCCTGAGTCCACGATCCCTGTGCCTTCAGGGAGTTCCAGACTGCACCCCAACCTAGAAGGCTGGCATCTGTTGTTACAATTGTCCAATCTGGCCTGCGAAAGGTCATACCCTCGGACAGGTGGACCCGAGACAACCACCAGAGAAGAGAATCTCTGGTCTCTTAATCCAGATTTAGCAGAGGGGACAAATCTGTGTAATCCCCATTCCACTGACTTAGCATGCATAATTGCAGCGGTCTGAGATGTAGGCGCGCAAATGGCACTATGTCCATTGCCGCTACCATTAAGCCGATCACCTCCATACACTGAGCCACCGAAGGGCGTGGAATGGAATGAAGAATACGGCAAGCATTTAGAAGCTTTGATAACCTGGACTCAGTCAGGTAAATTTTCATCTCTACAGAATCTATAAGAGTCCCTAAGAAGGAGACTCTTGTGAGTGGGGATAGAGAACTCTTTTCCTCGTTCACTTTCCACCCGTGCGATCTCAGAAATGCCAGAACTATCTCTGTATGAGACTTGGCAATTTGAAAGCTTGACGCCTGTATCAGGATGTCGTCTAGATACGGAGCCACCGCTATGCCTTGCGGTCTTAGAACCGCCACAAGTGAGCCCAGAACCTTCATAAAGATTCTCGGGGCTGTAGCCAACCCGAAGGGAAGAGCTACAAATTGGTAATGCCTGTCTAGAAAGGCAAACCTATGAACCAATGATGATCTTTGTGAATCTGTATGTGAAGGTAGGCATCCTTTAAGTCCACTGTGGTCATGTACTGACCCTCTTGGATCATGGGTAGGATGGTCCGAATAGTTTCCATTTTGAAAGATGGAACTCTAAGGAATTTGTTTAAGATCTTTAGATCCATAATTGGTCTGAAGGTTCCCTCTTTTTTTGGGAACCACAAACAGATTTGAATAAAAACCCTGTCCTTGTTCCGTCCGCGGAACTGGATGGATCACTCCCATTACTAGGAGGTCTTGCACACAGCGTAGGAATGCCTCTTTCTTTATCTGATTTGCAGATAACCTTGAAAGATGAAATCTCCCTTGTGGAGTGGAAGCTTTTAAGTCCAGAAAATATCCCTGAGATATGATCTCCAACGCCCAGGGATCCTGAACATCTCTTGCCCACGCCTGGGCGAAGAGAAAAGTCTGCCCCGTACTAGATCCGTCGCCGGATAGGGGGCCGTTCCTTCATGCTGTCTTAGAGGCAGCAGCAGGCTTTCTGGCCTGCTTGCCTTTGTTCCAGGACTGGTTAGGTTTCCAGGCCTGCTTAGATTGAGCAAAAGTTCCCTCTTGTCTTGAAGCGGAGGAAGTTGATGCTGCACCTGCCTTGGAATTTCGAAAGGCACGAAAATTAGACTGTTTGGCCTTTGATTTGGCCCTGTCCTGAGGAAGGGTATGACCCTTACCTCCAGTAATGTCAGCAATAATTTCTTTCAAACCAGGCCAGAATAAGGTCTGCCCCTTGAAAGGAATGTTGAGTAATTTAGACTTTGAAGTCACATCAGCTGACCAGGATTTGAGCCATAGCGCCCTACACGCCTGGATGGCGAATCCGGAATTCTTAGCCGTTAGTTTAGTCAAATGAACAATGGCATCAGAAACAAATGAGTTAGCTAGCTTAAGAGTTCTAAGCTTGTCAACAATTTCAGTCAATGGAGCTGTATGGATGGCCTCTTCCAGGGCCTCAAACCAGAATGCCGCCGCAGCAGTGACAGGCGCAATGCATGCAAGGGGCTGTAAAATAAAACCTTGTTGAATAAACATTTTCTTAAGGTAACCCTCCAATTTTTTATCCATTGGATCTGAAAAAGCACAACTGTCCTCAACCGGGATAGTGGTACGCTTTGCTAAAGTAGAAACTGCTCCCTCCACCTTAGGGACAGTCTGCCATAAGTCCTGTGTAGTGGCATCTATTGGAAACATTTTTCTAAATATAGGAGGTGGGGAAAAGGGCACACCTGGCCTATCCCACTCCTTACTAATAATTTCTGTAAGCCTTTTAGGTATTGGAAAAACATCAGTACTCACCGGCACTGCATAGTATTTATCCAGCCTACACAATTTCTCTGGCACTGCAATTGTGTTACAGTCATTCAGAGCAGCTAATACCTCCCCAAGCAATACACAGAGGTTCTCAAGCTTAAATTTAAAATTAGAAATCTCTGAATCAGGTCTCCCCGAATCAGAGACGTCACCCACAGACTGAAGCTCTCCGTCCTCAGGTTCTGCATATTGTGACGCAGTATCAGACATGGCTCTTACAGCATCTACGCGCTCTGTATCTCATCTAACCCCAGAGCTATCGCGCTTGCCTCTCAATCCAGGCAATCTGGATAATACCTCTGACAGGGTATTATTCATGATTGCAGCCATGTCCTGCAAAGTAATCGCTATGGGCGTCCCTGATGTACTGAGGCCATATTAGCGTGCATCCCTTGAGCGGGAGGCGAAGGGTCCGACACGTGGGGAGAGTTAGTCGGCATAACTTCCCCCTCGACAGACCCCTCTGGTGACAATTATTTTATAGATAAAGACTGATCTTTACTGTTTAAGGTGAAATCAATACATTTAGTACACATTCTCCTATGGGGCTCCACCATGGCTTTTAAACATAATGAACAAGTATCCTCTGTTTCAGACATGTTTGTACAGACTAGCAATGAGACTAGCAAGCTTGGAAAACACTTTAAAGCAAGGTAACAAGCAATATAAAAAACATTACTGTGCCTTTAAGAGAAACAAATTGACAAAATTTGAAATAACAGTGAAAAAAGGCAGTTACACTAACAAAATTTTTACAGTGTATGTAACAAGTCAGCAGAGCATTGCACCCACTTGCAAATGGATGATTAACCCCTTAATAACAAAAACAGAATAATAAATGACAAAAACGTTTTTTAAACACAGTCACAACAACTGCCACAGTCTACTGTGATTGTTACCCTCCTCAAACACGACTTTGAAGCCTTTTGAGCCCTTCAGAGATGTCCTGTATCATGCAGAGGGAAGCTGAATGTCTCTGTCAGTATTTTAACTGCACAGAAAAGCACTAAAATAGGCCCTTCCCACTCATATTGCAACAGTGGAAAGCTTCAGGAAACTGTCTCTAGGCAGAAATCAAACCAGCCATGTGGAAAAAAACTAGGCCCCAATAAGTTTTGTCACCAAACATATATAAAAACGATTAACATGCCAGCAAACGTTTTATATTACATTTTTATAAGAGTATGCATCTCTATTAATAAGCCTGATACCAGTAGCTATCACTGCATTTAAGGCTTTACTTACATTAATCCGGTATAAGCAGCATTTTCTAGCAAATTCCATCCCTAGAAAAATATTACCTGCACATACCTTATTGCAGGAAAGCCTGCACGCCATTCCCTCTCTGAAGTTACCTCACTCCTCAGAATATGTGAGAACAGCCATGGATCTTAGTTACTTCTGCTAAGATCATAGAAAATGCAGGCAGATTCTTCTTCTAAATACTGCCTGAGATAAACAGCACACTCCGGTACCATTTAAAAATAACAAACTTTTGATTGAAGAAATAAACTAAGTTTAAAACACCACACTCCTCTTACGACCTCCATCTTGGTTGAGGCTTGCAAGAGAATGACTGGGTATGGCAGTTAGGGGAGGAGCTATATAGCAGCTCTGCTGTGGGTGATCCTCTTGCAACTCCCTGTTGGGAAGGAGAATATCCCATAAGTAATGGATGATCCGTGGACTGGATACACTTAACAAGAGAAATAAACTTCAGTTAAAGCCAGGCAAGATTTTTTTATCAAGCTTTTAAAAGCAAGGAAATGTCTTACTTTAACTGCCCCCACTCCCACCTTTGGAGCTTTGCATGGCATCATCTATTACATCCCACATGACATTGTTGATTGCATTAGAGCCATCACCTATGACATCATAAAGGGAGAACTGTAGCCAACTGTAGCCAATAATTTGGAAGCAACCAATTGTCTAAAATGTCTTTGTATCCTGTAGCATTAAATGGACACTGAACCCAAATTTTTTCTTTTGTGATTCAGATAGAGCATGCAATTTTAAGCAACTTTCTAATTTACTCCTATTATCACATTTTCTTAATTCTCTTGGTATCTTTATTTAATAAGCAAAAATTTAAGTTTAGATGCCGGCCCATTTTTTGTGAACGACCTGGGTTGTTCTTGCCGATTGGTGGATAAAGTCACCCACCAATTAAAAAAAAAGTGGGAAGAAAAAATCCATAGCAACTCCTCTTCAGAAGAAGCAAAGTATCTGTATAATAAAATAGGAAAGTTTATTAATTTGTAGCAAGTGCAGCATAAAAACAGAACGTGAGCACAGTGCTCACACGATCAGGAAGGTGTATCCAGTAGTGCAGAGAACGGCAGGCATGTTTTGTGTGGCGCCTCTACACTTGTTCACTGCTATAGACGGCACATACTCAGTATGCACAAGAGGATATTCAGCTCCGAAAAGACCTGAATACCGAATATAGCCTGCTACTTCCGCATTCAACAGTGAACGAAACTGACGAACACACATCTCTACTATGCATTCCAGTAGATGGTCTCCTGACATTCGTCCCACCCTGTTTCTTTCATCAGACTGGAGAAGTGGGAACGTGTTCTATGGATTGATGAATCACATTTTACATTCTGACAGAGTCCAGTGGTCGAACCCCTCCTATGATAACGATCTGAAATACTAAATTATTAACAGTTTTTTTTTTTTTACACAACCCATATCTATACCTACTCACACTTTCTCATGTAAAGAATGTATAACATTATTATGTTATTGCATACATTCTTTGGAGTATTTTTAGTGATACTACAGGAGGGTACTTCTAGTCTGCACATACACTGTTTAAAATATAAAACAGAAGCTGCTTTTGTTAACAAATTAGTTTAGATGACGTTTAGAACATGGACGTCCGCTCCCCTAAGACTGCTTTGCTATAAAATGTCAACTGCAGATTTATTACTAGGTTTGTGAGGTGTGTTATTTTCCATTTGGGAGTCAGAAAGATACTGCAAAAGTTAAGAAACTAAACTTTTACAAGTCCCTACTATGTAAAATCTATACTTTTTACAATGCAAATGTCATCTGCATAGCTAGTACTCTAGAGAGACACTATGCTTCATTTAAAGGAAATAACTCAAAATGCCAAGCAACTTTTTGCTGTGAAATTGCAAATGATGCCAATGGAGCAGAATTATTTGATTTTGTTTCATTACTACAAATGCTGCTACAAAATGTACTTGCTGAACAGTAGATACAAAATATTAATTGAAAACACATAACTCTAGATCATTGAGCAAAAAATAAATAACCCCTTTCCAAGGCGATTGGCTAATTATGTCTGGGACCAAGGCTATTTTTAGATTTCTGCGGTTTTTGTGTTTAGCTGTAATTCTCCTCTTACTCATTTACTGTACCCACACATATTATATACCGTTTTTCTCACCATTAAATGGACTTTCTAAAGATACCATTATATTCATCATCCTTTAAAATAAAAGGCCAAGTGTGTTTGTCCGAAGCCGTCATGCGCAGTAGAGACCGCGCAAGGACAAACACACATGGCCTTAGAGTCTACCTGATCTGCTATTTGCGGCGTGACAACGATGGGCGGTAGTGGACGTGGCCGGAAGTAAGCAGGCATGGCCTGGCGCAACAGGGGCAGTCGGGCACGTGCGACTGGGAGAGAGAGAGAGCGCGCGAGCAAAAGAGAGGGGGGAGAGAGAGAGAGCGCGCGAGCAAAAGAGAGGGGGGAGAGAGAGAGAGCGCGAGCAAAAGAGGGGGGAGAGAGAGAGAGAGCGCGAGCAAAAGAGAGGGGGGAGAGAGAGAGAGCGCGAGCAAAAGAGGGGGGAGAGAGAGAGAGCGAGCGCGAGCAAAAGAGAGGGGGGAGAGAGAGCGCAAAAGAGAGGGGGGAGAGAGAGAGAGCGCAAAAGAGAGGGGGGAGAGAGAGAGAGCGCAAAAGAGAGGGGGGAGAGAGAGAGAGCGCAAAAGAGAGGGGGGAGAGAGAGAGAGCGCAAAAGAGAGGGGGGAGAGAGAGAGAGCGCAAAAGAGAGGGGGGAGAGAGAGAGAGCGCAAAAGAGAGGGGGGGAGAGAGAGAGAGAGAGCGCAAAAGAGAGGGGGGAGAGAGAGAGAGAGCGCAAAGGAGGGGGGGGGAGAGCGCAAAGGAGGGGGGGGGAGAGCGCAAAGGAGGGGGGGAGAGAGCGCAAAGGAGGGGGGGGAGAGAGCGCAAAGGAGGGGGGAGAGAGCGCAAAGGAGGGGGGGAGAGAGCGCAAAGGAGGGGGGGGAGAGAGCGCAAAGGAGGGGGGGGAGAGAGCGCAAAGGAGGGGGGAGAGAGCGCAAAGGAGGGGGGAGAGAGCGCAAAGGAGGGGGGAGAGAGCGCAAAGGAGGGGGGAGAGAGCGCAAAGGAGGGGGGGAGAGAGCGCAAAGGAGGGGGGGAGAGAGCGCAAAGGAGGGGGGAGAGAGCGCAAAGGAGGGGGGGAGAGAGCGCAAAGGAGGGGGGAGAGAGCGCAAAGGAGGGGGGAGAGAGAGAGAGCGCAAAGGAGGGGGGAGAGAGAGAGCGCAAAGGAGGGGGGAGAGAGAGAGCGAGAGCGCAAAGGAGGGGGGAGAGAGAGAGCGAGAGCGCGGGAGAGAGAGAGCGAGCGCAAAGGAGGGGGGAGAGAGAGAGCGAGCGCAAAGGAGGGGGGAGAGAGAGAGAGCGCAAAGGAGGGGGGAGAGAGAGAGCGCAAAGGAGGGGGGGAGAGAGAGCGCAAAGGAGGGGGGAGAGAGAGCGCAAAGGAGGGGGGAGAGAGAGCGCAAAGGAGGGGGGAGAGAGAGCGCAAAGGAGGGGGGAGAGAGAGCGCAAAGGAGGGGGGAGAGAGAGCGCAAAGGAGGGGGGAGAGAGAGCGCAAAGGAGGGGGGAGAGAGAGCGCAAAGGAGGGGGGAGAGAGAGCGCAAAGGAGGGGGGAGAAGAGAGCAAAAGAGAGGGGGGAGAAAGAGAGCAAAAGAGAGGGGGGAGAAAGAGAGCAAAAGAGAGGGGGGAGAAAGAGAGCAAAAGAGAGGGGGGAGAAAGAGAGCAAAAGAGAGGGGGGAGAAAGAGAGCAAAAGAGAGGGGGGAGAAAGAGAGCAAAAGAGAGGGGGGAGAAAGAGAGCAAAAGAGAGGGGGGAGAAAGAGAGCAAAAGAGAGGGGGGAGAAAGAGAGCAAAAGAAAGGGGGGAGAAAGAGAGCAAAAGAAAGGGGGGAGAAAGAGAGCAAAAGAGAGGGGGGAGAAAGAGAGCAAAAGAGAGGGGGGAGAAAGAGAGCAAAAGAGAGGGGGGAGAAAGAGAGCAAAAGAGAGGGGGGAGAAAGAGAGCAAAGAGAGGGGGGAGAAAGAGAGCAAAAGAGAGGGGGGAGAAAGAGAGCAAAAGAAAGGGGGGAGAAAGAGAGCAAAAGAGAGGGGGGAGAAAGAGAGCAAAAGAGAGGGGGGAGAAAGAGAGCAAAAGAGAGGGGGGAGAAAGAGAGCAAAAGAGAGGGGGGAGAAAGAGAGCAAAAAGAGAGGGGGGAGAAAGAGAAGGGGAAAGAGCGCAAAAGGGAGGGGGGAAAGAGAGCAAAAGAGGTGGAGCGAGAGAGA
>NC_069501.1:685268746-685286013 GCF_027579735.1 Bombina bombina | reverse complement strand
ATATATATATATATATATATATATATATATATATATATACACACACACACACACACATACATACACACACACACACACACACACACATATATATATATATTTGTAATGACCACAATGGTATTTTTGTCCTTATATTTAAGTGACCAGTGTTGTCATTACATTTTTATATTTTGTTTTAACTCTCACTGTCTGGGAGGACTATATACATAAATCAGCACAGGTTCATGTAAAAGTGCTGCAAAAGAGCACTAGCCACTTTAGGCAAGTATATAGCATTAGCAATTGCATTAGCCAGCTGCTAAGTATTGCAGTCCCCAAGTTATAAACCCACAACATTGGGGACCCCCCTTTTACCAGCTTGAAATGGAACAGCACAATGATAAATGGGTATTACTATTGCTTATAGTAAAATTTAAACAGAAAATAAAAATAAATGCTCAATGAAACTTTAAGGGCACTGCTGTCCCACAGTTAAGGTCAGAAGCTGTGAAACTAACGAACAAGTTCTGTTTAAATTTTACTATAAGCAATGGTAATACCCATTTATCATTGTGCTGTTCCATTATGGAGAGGAAGCTTTTACTAGACACGTTTTCAGCTTGTTCTATGCATATCTGTGGCAGAATGACGCTGTCAGGGCACACAGGTACTTTCTTGGCAAACTGAAGTGTATAAATAGCAGCTTGTTGTGAAATTGGTTCAAATACCCTTTAGAAACTTGGCAGTCTCGTTTTGATCACACATTTTCTGCCATTGTCTGCATATGAGATTTAGGCACAGATGCTAATCAGTGGTTTGACATATATTGAGCACAAGGGCCCTATGGCACCTGTAAACTAGAGGAGCAGATCTTCAGCACTGCTATCCTCTGGTTTGTAGGGACACAAAAAACACACAACAAAACTAAATATATAGTTAGGTACTCTGTATCTGATACCTTAATCCCCCTTCTACCCCTCTTATTACCTCACTCCTTGCCCTGCACAGTAAATAAGTCATTACCTTGTTTTTGCTCCTCCCACAGCGCATCATGATGCTCAGTTGATGAAATGTATCAGAGCTCATGCAGCCTGTAACCAGATCTGACATAAACAGGGGCATATCCATGACAAGTGGATGTGTTTTTACATATCTGGTACTTTTCTATGATTGCAAATAGCAGGCATAGCACAAGCAGTCATTGTTATGTTGCTGTACCGTGCAACATTCTACACAGTGACTGCTGGATCACTGCTGGAGCTCATGTATATCTGCAAATGGATTCTAGCATTTTCTAGGGGAAGTGGGGGAAAAAAATATAGGAAAATTGGAGGACAATAGGGAAAAGTGCATTGCAAAGTTTCTTTGAAAAAAAAAAACCACAAAAAAAAAATTACATTCACCATTATGTGTTTAAAAAACAAACTTTGCAATGTACTTTCATTATTTGATTTTCCCCATTTTTCTTCAATTTTCCCTTTTTTTTTTTTACTGCCCCAGAAATGCTAGAATCCATGAAAATACATTGCAAAGTTTGTTAAAAATAAAAATAAAAAAAACGCCACTTTAAACAAAAAAAAAAATTTGCAAAACTTTGCAATGTACTTTCACTATTTGATTTGCACTGGTTTTTCTTCCAATGTTTCTGTTTTTCCCCACTGCCCCCGAAATGCTGGAATGCATTTGCAGATATATATATGAGCTCCTGCAGTGATGCAGCAATCACTGTGTAGAATGTTGCATTCCATCATTTCTTGGGCAGTGAAAAAAAACACAGGGAAATTTGAAGGGACATAATGCAAATCAAATCCTGAAAATACAATGCAAAGTTTGTTTGAACCCCCCCCCCCAAAAAAAAAAAACAGAATTTATGTTTACCTGATAAATTACTTTCTCCAACGGTGTGTCCGGTCCACGGCGTCATCCTTACTTGTGGGATATTCTCTTCCCCAACAGGAAATGGCAAAGAGCCCAGCAAAGCTGGTCACATGATCCCTCCTAGGCTCCGCCTACCCCAGTCATTCGACCGACGTTAAGGAGGAATATTTGCATAGGAGAAACCATATGGTACCGTGGTGACTGTAGTTAAAGAAAATAAATTATCAGACCTGATTAAAAAAACCAGGGCGGGCCGTGGACCGGACACACCGTTGGAGAAAGTAATTTATCAGGTAAACATAAATTCTGTTTTCTCCAACATAGGTGTGTCCGGTCCACGGCGTCATCCTTACTTGTGGGAACCAATACCAAAGCTTTAGGACACGGATGAAGGGAGGGAACAAATCAGGTCACCTAAATGGAAGGCACCACGGTTTGCAAAACCTTTCTCCCAAAAATAGCCTCAGAAGAAGCAAAAGTATCAAACTTGTAAAATTTGGTAAAAGTGTGCAGTGAAGACCAAGTCGCTGCCCTACATATCTGATCAACAGAAGCCTCGTTCTTGAAGGCCCATGTGGAAGCCACAGCCCTAGTGGAATGAGCTGTGATTCTTTCGGGAGGCTGCCGTCCGGCAGTCTCGTAAGCCAATCTGATGATGCTTTTAATCCAAAAAGAGAGAGAGGTAGAAGTTGCTTTTTGACCTCTCCTTTTACCGGAATAAACAACAAACAAGGAAGATGTTTGTCTAAAATCCTTTGTAGCTTCTAAATAGAATTTTAGAGCGCGAACAACATCCAAATTGTGCAACAAACGTTCCTTCTTTGAAACTGGTTTCGGACACAGAGAAGGTACGATAATCTCCTGGTTAATGTTTTTGTTAGAAACAACTTTTGGAAGAAAACCAGGTTTAGTACGTAAAACCACCTTATCTGCATGGAACACCAGATAAGGAGGAGAACACTGCAGAGCAGATAATTCTGAAACTCTTCTAGCAGAAGAAATTGCAACTAAAAACAAAACTTTCCAGGATAATAACTTAATATCAACGGAATGTAAGGGTTCAAACGGAACCCCCTGAAGAACTGAAAGAACTAAATTGAGACTCCAAGGAGGAGTCAAAGGTTTGTAAACAGGCTTAATTCTAACCAGAGCCTGAACAAAGGCTTGAACATCTGGCACAGCTGCCAGCTTTTTGTGAAGTAACACAGACAAGGCAGAAATCTGTCCCTTCAGGGAACTTGCAGATAATCCTTTTTCCAATCCTTCTTGAAGGAAGGATAGAATCTTAGGAATCTTAACCTTGTCCCAAGGGAATCCTTTAGATTCACACCAACAGATATATTTTTTCCAAATTTTGTGGTAAATCTTTCTAGTTACAGGCTTTCTGCCCTGAACAAGAGTATCGATAACAGAATCTGAGAACCCTCGCTTCGATAAGATCAAGCGTTCAATCTCCAAGCAGTCAGCTGGAGTGAAACCAGGTTCGGATGTTCGAACGGACCCTGAACAAGAAGGTCTCGTCTCAAAGGTAGCTTCCAAGGTGGAGCCGATGACATATTCACCAGATCTGCATACCAAGTCCTGCGTGGCCACGCAGGAGCTATCAAGATCACCGACGCCCTCTCCTGATTGATCCTGGCTACCAGCCTGGGGATGAGAGGAAACGGCGGGAACACATAAGCTAGTTTGAAGGTCCAAGGTGCTACTAGTGCATCCACTAGAGCCGCCTTGGGATCCCTGGATCTGGACCCGTAGCAAGGAACTTTGAAGTTCTGACGAGAGGCCATCAGATCCATGTCTGGAATGCCCCACAGCTGAGTGACTTGGGCAAAGATTTCCGGATGGAGTTCCCACTCCCCCGGATGCAATGTCTGACGACTCAGAAAATCCGCTTCCCAATTTTCCACTCCTGGGATGTGGATAGCGGACAGGTGGCAGGAGTGAGACTCCGCCCATAGAATGATTTTGGTCACTTCTTCCATCGCTAGGGAACTCCTTGTTCCCCCCTGATGGTTGATGTACGCAACAGTTGTCATGTTGTCTGATTGAAACCGTATGAACTTGGCCCTCGCTAGCTGAGGCCAAGCCTTGAGAGCATTGAATATCGCTCTCAGTTCCAGAATATTTATCGGTAGAAGAGATTCTTCCCGAGACCAAAGACCCTGAGCTTTCAGGGATCCCCAGACCGCGCCCCAGCCCATCAGACTGGCGTCGGTCGTGACAATGACCCACTCTGGTCTGCGGAATGTCATCCCTTGTGACAGGTTGTCCAGGGACAGCCACCAACGGAGTGAGTCTCTGGTCCTCTGATTTACTTGTATCTTCGGAGACAAGTCTGTATAATCCCCATTCCACTGACTGAGCATGCACAGTTGTAATGGTCTTAGATGAATGCGCGCAAAAGGAACTATGTCCATTGCCGCTACCATCAACCCGATCACTTCCATGCACTGAGCTATGGAAGGAAGAGGAACGGAATGAAGTATCCGACAAGAGTCTAGAAGCTTTGTTTTTCTGGCCTCTGTCAGAAATATCCTCATTTCTAAGGAGTCTATTATTGTTCCCAAGAAGGGAACCCTTGTTGACGGAGATAGAGAACTCTTTTCCACGTTCACTTTCCATCCGTGAGATCTGAGAAAGGCCAGGACTATGTCCGTGTGAGCCTTTGCTTGAGGAAGGGACGACGCTTGAATCAGAATGTCGTCCAAATAAGGTACTACAGCAATGCCCCTTGGTCTTGATTGAATAATAAAAACTACAGTTAAACACTAAAAAACTCTAAGCCATCTCCGTGGAGATGTTGCCTGTACAACGGCAAAGAGAATGACTGGGGTAGGCGGAGCCTAGGAGGGATCATGTGACCAGCTTTGCTGGGCTCTTTGCCATTTCCTGTTGGGGAAGAGAATATCCCACAAGTAAGGATGACGCCGTGGACCGGACACACCTATGTTGGAGAAAAAACATTACAATGTATTTTCATTATTTGATTTGCACTATTTTCCTAAATCTTTTGACTGCCCTAGAAATGATGGAATGCAACAATCTACACAGTGACTGCTGGATCACTTCAGTTGCTCATGTTTATCTGCCAATGCGTTCCAGCATTTCTAGGGCAGCGAAAAAGTGCTACTTTTGTAAAAAAAAAAAATAGAACAATCATTTAAAAAAAATAAGCAAAATTAGTTAGTTACATAGCTTTGCTGTCTGGAGAAGTCTGATCCACCTGCCCTTATCAGGGTTTGTTTAGCATCAGAAATTGTATTTACGCTGAGTTCACATCAGCTTATTTGTTTCTAGGCATATAAGGAATTGTGTGGGGGGAGTTAAAGCTGTACAATTCAAGGGTTAATGGTGAAGCACTGCAGTATACATTTGCATGTAAAGTAATTAAAGTACATATTATATTTTTTATCTATCCCAACTTGTTTTATGTCCCTTTAACGACTGTAGCTCTGTCTTTTTGTCAAGTGAGATTCTTACTTTGTCTTATATCTTGGGCTGTAATTTCAAAATTGAATAAAATTGCTAATTTCTTAGACATTAGTGTTTTTGTTCATTCTTGGGGCCTTGCAGATCCCATACGAAAAAAATTAAATTAAAAAAAAAAATGTAAAATTCAACAATGTCCTTATTTTTACAGATTCTTGTATGCAAAGTTTAGAAGTGTTTTCAGGTGTAATAAGAATAGAATCCAGTTTGCCTAGGAAAACCGTTTTCATAGCAGTTTTTGGACAGTCAATATGGCACCTCAAAGTCTTCTTAAATTTGGCTTTACAAAAACCAGCAAACAAGATGCGGGCGGCACACAAGAGGCAGCCACAGAAGAGACGGGCGCACAAGATGCTGGGAATGTGTCTCAGAGCCATAGCCACTGCGAGAGTAGAAGTACAAATACTACCGCTGTTACTGTATCAAAAGACAAAAAGGTATGATACAGAGAGTGTTTCAACCTCACTGGGAAGATTCCTGGCCATGGCTTGTTTTGAAGGAGAGTCAAGGGGAAGAAAAGAGGTTCTGTGAAATTTGCTTAAAATACCCTACCATAGCAATGAGTCACTCTGGATCTGGTAGGAATGCCTTTGTTAGTGGCTGTGATAAATTTCGCATTGAACCAATCAAAGCTCATGGAACAAGCAAAGCTCACATGGCATGCAGTTCGTGGTTCAAACAAGAAAAAAACAAAAACACCAGAGGCATCAGTGTTGACTAGCAGTACCAGTTCTGCAGTTAAATCAGCGCAACCCATAATTGTTAAAGCTCTTCAAAAACTGAAGGAAGAGGCCAACTATTTTATTTAACAATTTATATTTAATTGCAAAACAGGGAAAGCCTCTTTCAGACATGGATATGTTGTGCCGAGCAATGGTAAAGGCTGGTGTGGACTTAGGGAAAAACTACACTAATCGTGAAAAAGCTGCAGAATTCATTAAATGTGAAGCGGAAATAATTCGACCGGACATCAAAGAGATTGTCAGAAATTCACGGTTTATCTGTATTGTTGCAGATGGCAGCACAGATAGTGCCATAATTGAACAGGAAACCGTGCTGATCAGGGTTGTCAATGAAGGGAAACCTTATACAGCATTTGTAGACCTTGTCCCAGTGGAGCACGCACATGCTACAGGTGTGTTAGATGAGATTGTTAAAGGTCTAAAAAAACCTGTCTTTGGATATGCTACATGAGGTCCCCAGAACAGCCTGGCCCAATACTTATCTCTGTAAATTTTGATGGTGTTGCTGTAATGCTGGGTTCAAAAGGTGGTGTAGCAGCACTGATAAAGAAAGACATCCCATTTCTGCTGCCTGTACACTGTGTAGCACACAAGCTTCAACTAGCAATTCTAGATGCAGTGAAGAACACACCTTATCTTCTTTGTTTTGAAGAAACTTTGAAATGGGTCTTCAAGTTCTACTGGAATAGCCCTAAAAGGAGAAGAGATGCGAAAGAAATTGCAAGGGTAATAGAAGAAAGTTTTGCTCATTTCAGTGACATTAAACAAGTGAGATGGGTGTCTAGTAAAAGTAGGGCCCTAAAAGCAATGCAGCAAAACTTGCAAACTGGTTTTGCATCTTGGTCAGGTTGGTGCTGGGACTGATGAGTCTTCAGCTAAAGCAAGAAAATATCTGAAATGCATCACCAGTGTGAATTTTCTCTCTACCCTGTGCATTTTGAGAGATATTCTTGAGCCTGTATCTCAGCTGTCAGAATTTTTTCAATCGAATGACCTTCTGTTACTTGATGTTAAGCCTGCTCTTGAGAAATGTGCACTAAGACTGACTGGCTTGAGGCTTGATCTGGGTGAAAACATGAAGCTGTTCAATGACTTTACCATCCAGAGGAGAGGAAATTTGGAGATCAATCTACTAAGGGGTGAAAGATTCAATTGAGAGGCCAGTGCCCACCAGCTACTAGCATACGTAATGTACAGCTAATTGAAAACATTATAGATTACATTGATGAAAGGTTTTCCATTTTTAATTCTATGCCATGCAGTGGATTCCAGGTTTTTGACTACTCAACATGGCCTGAAGGCAGAGAGGAACTATATATGTATGGCAGAGATGACCTTGAAGAATTGTTAAGCTATTTTGGCATTATTTTCTCAGCTGAGGAAAAGTCATCTATTCTTGATGAGTTTTGCAGACTTAAGGCACACATGAAAAATTTCAAAGATAAAAAAATAAACGTTTTGCCTGCATATTCATCAGTGTTGTCATCAAAATCTACTACTTTGTGTAATATACTGAAGGTTGTGGAGATGATGTTCACAGTAAGTGTTTCAACAGCTGAGGCAGAACGGGTGTTATCTGCAATGAACATAGTAAAAAATCCACTTCGAACAAGACTTCAGCAAGGCATACTGCAGGACTTGATGGTCATTAAAATGGAGGGGCCCGAATTTGAAGAATACGACCCAGCAGAGCTATTCAGTATTGGCTTACATCTGGTGGAACCAAGCATGTTGGTGGACATAAGAGGCCTCACAAGGTTGACTCTGCCTAAAGTATACTTTAACTTTATTTTTTTTATAAAGTAAGCTCCAATTCGCATTTGGAAATCCTGTTTAATGCAATCAACAAATGCAAATAGTTAGTTTGATTAAAGTATTGTTAGGCCTGTCTCCTAATTTGTTATCAATAAAAACCTTATTTATATAATACAGTTTTGGTTAAAATTATTGTGCAAATCAGGACAAGTAGATTGTCACAAGGGACAAGTAGATTGGGCTCCCGCTTTAGTCCCTTGGACAAGTAGTTTTTTTTTAAATTTCCACACCCCTGAAAAGATATATATTTATTTATGTATTTATTTTTAAAAGTATAGGTTTTGCTTATTTTTAAATAACACTGCTCTGATTTTCAGACTCCTAAACAAGCCCAAAAGTTTTAGAAGAATACCGAGGTATACCTACTCCAGCTTGCTCCTGTTTGTGTAAAAAGAGTATTTTCATAAGAGGAGGAAGGGGGAGTATCATTTATTTCCCACTTAAAGTGGTGTTCTAGCTACCTTTTTAACAGAGCTACACTGGAAGATTCTAAGTAAGTTTTTAAACGGTTTTATACTGGACTTTTATATCAGTATCTGTGCATCTTATTCTTTATAGTAGTGTCTATTACATTGTTTTGAAAACAGAGCAGGAGAAGGTCCCAACGTTCTTACTGCTGCATCATATTCTGACTGTCCTTTTATTCTACCCTATTCTCAGTATTTGACCCTAATTATGTGTGTTATTTGGCAGGCGGGTGGTTAATAACACAAATACAAAGATAAAAATAAAACATACAATGTATTTTGCGTGTGCCTGCTGTATATTTAGACAATTCACACAGCATTTTGAATATCACATACCGGATTGGCTGGGGGAGTGTTCATCTTGGTATTAGCTCTGCCCTTCTCTAAGGGCGTCCCTGCATTGCCTCACAAACACGCTACAGATGAAGTTTCAAAAGTAAAAATCACAATCTAATTACAAGTATGTTTTATTTATTTGTCATGCAAGCTTTCACTCAGCAAATCCCTTCCTAAGTGCACAATGCCCCTAAATGAGGGATCATATAACATGCTTATCAATTTATTTAAAAGTTTTACTATAAAAATTAAATAACACGATCAGCTGTGGTCACCTCTTATATCCGGAACATCTTAAATATGAACAATTTTCACCTTGATAAATTTACGGCCCTCCTGAACAAACCACTGCCCGATACTTGTAAAATCAGAGCTAAGCTTACATAAAATTTTCCTCAATCGCGCCAAATCCATCCTAGCTAGGAATTAGAAAACATCCAATAATCCTACTGAGGAGATGCTAAAAGCTAGGATTTTTGCACTTTTGTCTTTAGAAGAATATTCTGAAAGTGAACAAGATGCCTCTATTCCATATGATCTGCTTCTATTGGGATAAATATATAAACCGGAACCACACAACCACAATATAAGAGGAAAGTTGGGGGCTGAGGGATTCCCGGGCGACCTTAGGACGACAACCTTTTGTACACTTTATCTTCCCCTAACCTCTATCATTCTTTCCTCTATATATTAAATCACCAACAGAGTACAGCACTATAGCTAATAGACTAGAAATGGGGAAACTGCAGACACTCCACACACCTCAAGAAAGCCAATGTCCACAGCACCCAAATTAATTAATAAAATCTGTTCTTTATTCAAACTTCTTTCACCAAGGCACACAAGGTAAAAAAAAAAAAAGCAACGTTTAGGGGTTATACACCCTTGATAATGCTTATCCACAGCACCTCTACATTGTTCCTTATATAGCAATATTATCAACTATTTAGCTCCATATAACAATTCAATAAATACCATACTGCCACCTAGTGGTAAAACTATTTACACACAAAACATTTTTATTGCTGTCATTATTATTATTATTATACAGATAGGATGCTTTATCTATACACCGTTATTTCAACTTATTGAAACACAGACATATCCATTTCCCTATTGAGGCCTTTAGGGACCATTGCCTCTCATTTATGGATCCTTAGGTTTGAGCAACAATACCCTGTTGCCCCCTCTCCTTAATACATCCACACTGTCAATTACCTGCCACCTGTGAATTGTGATAGATTATGTCTTGCTTCTAACAAATGACAGGGAACAGGTGCCTTTCTTTCGCCACATCTGATATTCGATCTATGTTGTCTAAGACCCTAATTTTCTTGACTGTCTCTCCTATGTAAATCCTGAAGCACGGATATTTAAATCAAATATACTACATGAGAATGCTCACAAGTGTAATAATCCTTAATCATAAACTTTTTCCCTGTCTATGGTTGCAAAAACTCCAAGAATGGAAAAAGTACCCATATTCTTTTTATTTGTTCCAATATCATTCTTAACTACCAAATCTTTTAGATTAGGAAAACGTCTGTAGACCATCATATGAGGGCTCTGAAAGGAATCAACATCCATATTACAATTTCTCAATATATACCAATATATTTTAATGATTTGTGATATTTCCTGGCTTTAAGGCCTAAATTGTGTGAAACATGCCAATCTTTTTTTATTTATCTTTACCTTTTTAGGAATAAACTCTGTCTTGCTCATTTTTAACCCTTACTGTTCCGGCCCCTATCAATTGGTTGGGATACCCACATTGTATAAATCTATCAGTTATTTCCTTCAATCTCTGATCCACCAAAGAACTCTCACCAACTATTATTTTAGCCCTCATCATTTGGCTTTGAGGGAGAGAGTTCTTAAAGGGACATTAAACCCCAAATTTTTATTTCATGAGTCAGATAGAGAATACAATTTTAAACAACTTTCTAATTTACTTCTATTATCTAATTTGTTTCATTCTCTTGATATTCTTTCAAGAAAAGCGTATCTAGATAGGCTCAGTAGCTGCTGATTGGTGGCTGCACATAGATGCCTCGTGTGATTGGCTGACCCATGTGCATTGCTATTCCTTCAACAAAGGATATCTAAAGAATGAAGCAAATTAGCTAATAGAAGTAAATTTGAATGTTGTTTAAAATTGTATTCTCTGTCTAAATCATGAAACAATTTTTTTGGTTTAATGTCCCTTTAAGTGTAACTTGAAGGAAGCTTTCACAGCGTAATAAAATGTTTCAGACTGTGATTTTTCTATGAAAATCCCTGTTTAATGAGCCCGTTATACTATCATTGTATACAACAGTATACAAGAAAACTATTCTCTCCTCACTGAAAATAGATTTCAATCACTGGACAGCTCAATTTAACGGTTCCACAAAAACCAAATGGGATCCGCTGTCTCCCAACCATACGCCAAATATGTCAACTATAAAGTGCCAACAGGCTGCTCCAAACTGTATAAATAGATGATTCTCATAGACAATTTTTTTCTTAAAACAACTCCTAAAAATATTGGAAATGTTGCAAATAACACAAATCCATGAACAAGATTGGAATTCATGGTCATTCAATATATAAATAATCAGCAAGGTTTTTTTTCCCATCTATTATTCCTGTAATGAGTGCCCAATCAAGAAAATGTTTAATCTCCTTCTGAATTTTAAACAGAGAATTAACTGGTAAGACCTGATAAGTCTCCTTACCTGACCCTCTATCTCAGAAATATAATAATCTTTATCAAAGACAATAGTAGCTCCACCCTTATAACCACCACATTTTTGTTGTAATGTTTTAATAGCTTCAGACTGCGTACTAGTAAAATTACCCTAGTTTTCAACCTTTCTAAATCTCTAGTAACCAATTTTACATATATATCCACACTGCTGTTATCGTTAGGTGGCATAAAACTACTCTTATTATACAGAACTACAGACTTTTCGTCATGCTGCATAGCTTTATTAACATTTTACATGTGATCTGTTTAATAAATAAATAGCTTCATTTTCAAATTACTGCAAATAGTGTTGTATTCCAATTAATTCTTGTTCATGGATTCATGGTATTTGCAATAAAAAAAAAAAAAATAAAAAAAAAAAAAAAAAAAAAAAAAAATGATTACACCCAAGAGATCCAATATTTTTAGGAGTTGTTTTGAAGACAGAATTTGACTATGAGAATCATCTATTTATACAGTTTGAAACAGCCTGGTGGCGCTTTATAGATGACATATTTGGCATATGGTGGGGAGACAGCGGATACCTTTTGGCTTTTGTGGAACAGTTAAATTGAACCATCCAGGGATTGATATTTACTTTAAATTTCAGTGTTGAGAGAATTGTTTTCTGGGATACCGTTGTATATAAGGATAGTATAACTGGCTCGTTGAACATTTATATTCATAGAAAAATAACAGATAGGAACATTTTATTACGCTATGAAAGCTTCCATCAAGATACACTTAAGAACTCCCAAAGTCAAATGATGAGGGTAAAAAGAGTAGTTAGAGTTAATTGGGGGATCAGAGCTTGAGGAAATGGCTGATAGATTTATACATCTTGGTAGGAGCAGAAACAATAAGGGTTAAAAATAAGCAAGACAGAGTTTGTTCTGAGAAAAAAGGTAAAGTTAAACAAAAAATGATTGGCATGTGTCACACAATTTATCCCTTATAGCCAGAAAATATCCCAAAGCATTAAGAAATATTGGTATATATTGATAAATTGTAATATGGATATGGATTCCTTTCAGAGCGCTCCTATGATGGTCTACAGACGTGTTCCTAATCTAATAGATTTGGTAGTTAAGAATGATATTGGAACAAATAAAAAGTTATCAAAACCATATTACCTCTATGAATATGGGTACTTTCCCATGCTTGGGGTGTGCAAGTTGCAGTTCAGTGATAAAAAAAAAAAAGCAGAGTTTTTACATCAGTCAGGGAAAAAGTTTCTGATTAAGGATTTTAACACTTGTGAGTCTTCTCAAGTAGCATATTTTATTAAAATGCCTGTGCTTTAGGATTTACATAAGAGAAAGGGTCGGTTAAATTAGGGACAGACTTTGCCAACATAGATCGAATATCAGATGTGGTGAAAGAAAGGCACCTGTTTGCCATTTTTTTTAGAAGCAGGAGATAATATATTATTAAATATCTACAAAATTATCTATTCCCCTACACAAATGGCAACTCTATGAGAACAATGTTCAGTACGTTGTTTGATAATTCCCTTGTTTCACTATGGGATTTGTTTTCCTTTTATTGCCCTTAACTATATAACTACATTATGCTGTTGTGGGTATTTTCTTCATTTGTACAATTGAACTCTCATGTATACATTCATTGTTTAAAATTTAATAAAATACAACAAAAACACAAAATTATGCTTACCAGATAATTTACTTTCCTTCTGTACAGGGAGAGTCAACAGCTGCATTCATTACTTGTGGGAAATACTGAACCTGGCCACCAGGAGGAGGCAAAGACACCCCAGCCAAAGGCTTAAATACCTCCCCCGCTTCCCTCATCCCCTAGTCATTCTGCCAAGGGAACAAGGAACAGTAGGAGAAATATCAGGGTGAAACAGGTGCCAGAAGAAACAAATTAAAATTTAGGGCCGCCCATCGGAGAACACGGGTGGGAGCTGTGGACTCTCCCTTTACAGAAGGAAAGGAAATTATCTGGTAAGCATAATTTATGTTTTCCTTCTTAATACAGTGAGAGTCCACAACTACATTCATTACTTGTGGTAAATTATACCCAAGCTACAGAGGACAATGAATGCTAAAGAGAGGGCAAAAAAAAAAAGAGAGGCAGCCCACAAAAACATATTAACAGAAGCAAAAACATAAAATTATGCTTACCTGGTAATTTCATTTTCCTCTGAAGGGAAGAGTCCACAGCTGCATTCATTACTTTTGGGAATTCAGAACCTGGACACCAGGAGGAGGCAAAGACACCCCAGCCAAAAGGCTTAAATACCTTCCCCACTCATTCTGCCCAGAGAACAAGGAACAGTAGGAAAAATATCAGGGTGAAAAAAAGTGCCAGAAGAATAAAACAAAATAAGAAAAAAAAAAAAATGTGTTTCTTCTTAAAAGGGAAGAGTCCACAGCTGCATTCATTACTTTTGGGAAAACAATACCCAAGCTAGAGGACACTGAATGCAAACAACGGGTGGGTACAAAAGGTGGCCCCTTCAAAAGGCACTACAGCCTAAATTGCTCAACACCCAAAACATTTAAGTACAAACGACACGGAAGAAAACCCGAGCCCAGGTAATTGCACATCAGTTACACCACTGGCAAAGCCGAACTAGAGACCACTCAGACCTAGAGTCCGTCAGGTCCAAACACCACCTCAAAGGTCACGACTCCCAAGAAGGTACCCAGTCAAAGATAAGGACTGCAGTAAGAAAAAAGCTCTCCAAGAGAAACTCAAACTGCCCAAACAGGAACTCACAAAGACCGTCCTCCAAAACGAAGGCTGACCCTATGCCAACTCAAACTTCCAAAAGGAGCTTCAAAGCTCGTTAGCAACCAGCCTCGCGCTGCAGTAACAGAGGAACCAGACACTACCTCACAGCTCCCCTTCAGGGATCCTGAACCAAGGACTCCACAAATGCTAATGTAACTCCGGACCCGGAGAACCCAAACCCTACTCTGGAAGAGAAGGGAATGAAAACAACGGAACACCCTACCATAGAGGCGAGACCCCTCGGCCACATCGCCAACCCAGTTGAAAGCACCTGGAGTCTACAGGAACATCGTAAATGCACCAGAATACCAGTAGGGACCCGTTAAAGACCTAAAGCCTAAGCCACAGATAGGCATCTCTTACAGAGCCCCAGCCCCTACAAGAAGGGCCCGCGGGACCACAAACATCAAGTGTGAAACCGAACCGTCCACTCCTTCAAGGAAGAGCGCACGTCTAAAGTCTGACGATCCAGAAAAAGCCTCAAACCCAAGAGTCACAAAGGACTCCTGAACAGTCAGATTCAGCACCCAGTTCAAATGGATGACAAAAAAATATATATCTCGTAGGCAAGCGGCAACATGGGATACACACAGGCACCACTCATGAAATCCCCAATGGGGCATCAAGGAAAAATGGATAGCGTTACAGCGAGGAAGAAATACACCAGAACGTCGAAGACCGTAGTCCGACCAAGTATTAAAATGGAATAGACAACAGTCAAAGATCCTGAGGAGCTAATTTTCAAGAAACTACCTTGAGCAGGCAAACACTGGAGCCGTAGCCCCCCAACAGAAGGCAGGGAAACCCTGCACACCACCTCTCAGAGTTACACAACTCGGAGCAGAGGAAGACCAGCATGCCCGCACAACTAGACCAGACGATCCACCCAAAGCGGGAAAGAATGATACTCCACAACAGCAAGAAAATACGCAATAGGCTAAAGAGTTGGCGTCCTGAAGAACTTCGAGTGAAAACAAATGTTAATCACACGGCACACCAGTCCACAAGGTCACACACATCTCCCAACTTCCAAAGAATGGAAATAACGGTTCTGAGTCCCCGGGGACCCGAAGAACCATGATGTCTGCAAGAAAACAGATCCGTAACCCAGGTGAATAGCCCTAACAAACAAATCTTAGATTGGCACTCACAACTCTCCGTCGAGGAGTTGCATATAAACAACAGGCCTTATACTTTGGTAGGATCTGAGCCCAGAGTCCATAGAATAGAATAGGCCAAGAGACAGTCTTCAGCACCACAAAGGTGACATGAACCCTGGTAAAAGCTAAAAAAGCGCCCGACCAGACCCAGCCTGGCATAAAGACACTTTGGAACTGTTCGAGGTCCAGGAAAATTCGTCCCGAAGGAACGATAAAACTAGGAAACATAATTCTAATATTCAACAAGTGCGCAACTTCCAAGGGGGTGCCCACGCAACCGCTAGTCGCAAATATTGGTTCCAGAGAAGAATGTTCATAAAACGAAAATCTAACAGACATGAGCTTAAAGAAAACAAATTAAACACATCCAACCGGATCAAAAAATAAAATGAAGGCAGCACTCATCAGGTGAACGCCCAAGGTGAATGAAACCGACAACAGGACCAGCCGATTAGAAGTCGCATTCACCCAAGCTCAGAACTGGAATCGAAAACAAAAAAAACAAAAAAACAAAAAACAGACATTAAGGAGAATGGCTTCATCCCCAAATGTTATCTCTATTTTGCAATCCAGCTTCTAAGGCCTCGGATCCCTCGGCCCATTAGGACTGGGATCCTCTAACATTGGCAAAACATGTCTTAAAAGAACCCGTATTACTGGGCTAAAAGAAGCTGCACCCAGGTGGTAAATCGCCATAGAACAGGCTAACAATAGTATTGAGACAGTTGTTCCTGTGAGTGTGCTTCTCTCTCTGTGTGTGTGTGTATATATACACACACACACATATATACTTTTTTTTCAAATACTCACCGATACCAATTACCGATACTTTTTTTTATGTCATGACAGTTTACCTAGCACATTACAGAGTAATGATTTAAGATACATCTTCTTTATAATTATGAACTGTATCTCAAAACACATTTTGAAATAATAAAACAGTTTTATGTGCTTGTTGTCACAAAGTTTACAGAACATGTTTATAAATAAAAATATTACAATAACATGTTAATAATAACAACAATAAATAACAGCTGCAGCAGCTAGGGCTGGAAAGCTACAATTTAAAGGGGGGATTACTGGATGCAATTGGGTTGTAGGGTGCCTATATAACTGATCAATCTAACATTTGTACTTAAAACAAAGTAATATAATTTAATTCTGAAAATAATATTGAGGAAGGAGTGTCCCAGTAATCCCCTTTGAGAAAAATGGGGCATTTGCATTCTACTGATTCAACAGAAAATAGGGCTAGTCTTCATATTTTTCCAGGGCTGCTTTTTATTCCCAGTCCAACCCTGGCTAAGGTTGTTCCTCAGAGTACAGTATGTTTTGAGCATAATTGTGCAAGAGGAGAACTAGTAGTATAACAGGCAATCTAGCAATTTGAATATTTTTTTTAAAAGTTAGTGGAAAGTTCTTATTAAGGAACAGAAGAATCTTTGCATGTTCAGCTATAAGTCTGTTTCTGCTATCAACAAGGACGTTTGACGCTAAGCTGAACAGTCTTTCACTTTTCACACTACTACATGGGTTAGAAAGATATTTTTGGGCGATTAAATCTCAGTTTATTAACTGCCCAGTATTTCAGGGGTTTGTCTGAATGACTGCTTTGATGTACAATAATACAAATAGCAGCAATTTGTATTGGCAGAACAATTTTTAGTTAAGTCTCCACTCCAGCTTAAAATGAAATGGAAACATGCAGTTTGAAAAATGCCACAAGATGGCGTATGGGTAGGAATTGGAGGTATCGGTTTAAGTATCGGTGCATTTGCACGAGTACTCATGCAAATACTTGGTATCGGCACCGATACCGATACTAGTATATATATATATATATATATATATATATATATATTCTCTCTTTGTATGCAAATTATTATGACCCTGGGGAAGTCTCACTATG
>NC_069501.1:685218746-685266246 GCF_027579735.1 Bombina bombina | reverse complement strand
AAATTTTAGAGCACGGACTACATCCAGGTTGTGCAGTAGACGTTCCTTCTTCGAAGAAGGATTTGGGCACAAGGAAGGAACAACAATCTCTTGATTAATATTCCTGTTAGTAACTACCTTAGGTAAGAACCCAGGTTTAGTACGCAGAACTACCTTATCCGAATGAAAAATCAAATAAGGAGAATCACAATGTAAGGCTGATAATTCAGAGACTCTTCGAGCCGAGGAAATAGCCATTAAAAATAGAACTTTCCAAGATAACAACTTTATATCAATGGAATGAAGGGGTTCAAACGGAACGCCCTGTAAAACATTAAGAACAAGGTTTAAACTCCATGGTGGAGCAACAGTTTTAAACACAGGCTTAATCCTGGCCAAAGCCTGACAAAAAGCCTGGACGTCAGGAACTTCTGACAGACGTTTGTGTAACAGAATGGACAGAGCTGAGATCTGTCCCTTTAATGAACTAGCAGATAAACCCTTTTCTAAACCTTCTTGTAGAAAAGACAATATCCTAGGAATCCTAACCTTACTCCAAGAGTAACCTTTGGATTCACACCAATATAGGTATTTACGCCATATCTTATGGTAAATCTTTCTGGTAACAGGCTTCCTAGCCTGTATTAAGGTATCAATAACTGACTCAGAAAACCCACGTCTTGATAAAATCAAGCGTTCAATTTCCAAGCAGTCAGCTTCAGAGAAGTTAGATTTTGATGTTTGAAGGGACCCTGTATCAGAAGGTCCTGTTTCAGAGGTAGAGACCAAGGTGGACAGGATGACATGTCCACCAGGTCTGCATACCAAGTCCAGCGTGGCCACGCAGGAGCTATTAGAATCACTGATGCTCTCTCTTGTTTGATTCTGGCAATCAATCGAGGAAGCATCGGGAAGGGTGGAAACACGTAAGCCATCCTGAAGTCCCAAGGTGCTGTCAGGGCATCTATCAGGACTGCTCCTGGATCCCTGGATCTGGACCCGTAACGAAGAAGCTTGGCGTTCTGTCGAGACGCCATGAGATCTATCTCTGGTTTGCCCCAACGTCGAAGTATTTGGGCAAAGACCTCCGGATGGAGTTCCCACTCCCCCGGATGAAAAGTCTGACGACTTAAGAAATCCGCCTCCCAGTTCTCCACTCCCGGGATGTGGATTGCTGACAGGTGGCAAGAGTGAGACTCTGCCCAGCGAATTATCTTTGATACTTCCATCATAGCTAGGGAGCTTCTTGTCCCTCCCTGATGGTTGATGTAAGCTACAGTCGTGATGTTGTCCGACTGAAACCTGATGAACCCCCGAGTTGTCAACTGGGGCCAAGCCAGGAGGGCATTGAGAACTGCTCTCAATTCCAGAATGTTTATTGGCAGGAGACTCTCCTCCTGACTCCATTGTCCCTGAGCCTTCAGAGAATTCCAGACGGCACCCCAACCTAGAAGGCTGGCGTCTGTTGTTACAATTGTCCAGTCTGGTCTGCTGAATGGCATCCCCCTGGACAGATGTGGCCGAGAAAGCCACCATAGAAGAGAATTTCTGGTCTCTTGATCCAGATTCAGAGAAGGGGATAAGTCTGAGTAATCCCCATTCCACTGACTTAGCATGCACAGTTGCAGTGGTCTGAGGTGTAAGCGTGCAAAGGGTACTATGTCCATTGCCGCTACCATTAAGCCGATTACCTCCATGCATTGAGCCACTGACGGGTGTTGAATGGAATGAAGGGTGCGGCAAGCACTTTGAAGTCTTGTTAGCCTGTCCTCTGTCAGGTAAATCTTCATTTCTACAGAATCTATAAGAGTCCCCAGGAAGGGAACTCTTGTGAGTGGAACGAGTGAACTTTTCTTTTCGTTCACCTTCCATCCATGTGACCTTAGAAATGCCAGTACTAACTCTGTATGAGACTTGGCAGTTTGAAAGCTTGAAGCTTGAATCAGAATGTCGTCTAGGTATGGAGCTACCGAGATTCCCCGCGGTCTTAGTACCGCCAGAAGAGCACCCAGAACCTTTGTGAAGATTCTTGGAACTGTAGCCAATCCGAATGGAAGAGCCACAAACTGGTAATGCCTGTCTAGGAAGGCAAACCTTAGGTACCGGTAATGATCTTTGTGAATCGGTATGTGAAGGTAGGCATCTTTTAAATCTACAGTGGTCATGTACTGACCCTCTTGGATCATAGGTAAAATTGTCCGAATAGTCTCCATCTTGAACGATGGAACTCTTAGGAATTTGTTTAGGATCTTTAAGTCCAGGATTGGTCTGAAAGTTCCCTCTTTTTTGGGAACCACAAACAGATTTGAGTAAAACCCCTGTCCCTGTTCCGATCGTGGAACTGGATGGATTACTCCCATTAACAAGAGCTCTTGTACGCAGCGTAGAAACGCCTCTTTCTTTGTCTGGATTGTTGACAACCTTGACAGATGAAATCTCTCTCTTGGAGGAGAGTATTTGAAGTCCAGAAGGTATCCCTGAGATATTATCTCTAGCGCCCAGGGATCCTGGACATCTCTTGCCCAAGCCTGGGCGAAGAGAGAAAGTCTGCCCCCCACTAGATCCGATCCCGGATCGGGGGCCCTCAATTCATGCTGTTTTAGGGGCAGCAGCAGGTTTCCTGGTCTGCTTGCCCTTGTTCCAGGACTGGTTAGGTTTCCAGCCTTGTCTGTAGCGAGCAACAGCTCCTTCCTGTTTTGGTGCAGAGGAAGTTGATGCTGCTCCAGCTTTGTAATTACGAAAGGAACGAAAATTAGACTGTCTAGCCTTAGCTTTGGCTTTGTCCTGAGGCAGGGCATGGCCTTTACCTCCTGTAATGTCAGCGATAATCTCTTTCAACCCGGGCCCGAATAAGGTCTGCCCTTTGAAAGGTATATTAAGCAATTTAGACTTAGAAGTAACATCAGCTGACCAGGATTTTAGCCACAGCGCCCTGCGTGCCTGAATGGCGAATCCTGAATTCTTCGCCGTAAGTTTAGTAAGATGTACTACGGCCTCCGAAATGAATGAATTAGCTAGTTTAAGGACTCTAAGCCTGTCCGTAATGTCGTCCAGAGTAGCTGAACTAATGTTCTCTTCCAGAGACTCAATCCAGAATGCCGCTGCAGCCGTGATCGGCGCAATGCATGCAAGGGGTTGCAATATAAAACCTTGTTGAACAAACATTTTCTTAAGGTAACCCTCTAATTTTTTATCCATTGGATCTGAAAAAGCACAGCTATCCTCCACCGGGATAGTGGTACGTTTAGCTAAAGTAGAAACTGCTCCCTCCACCTTAGGGACCGTTTGCCATAAGTCCCGTGTGGTGGCGTCTATTGGAAACATTTTTCTAAATATCGGAGGGGGTGAGAACGGCACACCGGGTCTATCCCACTCCTTAGTAACAATTTCAGTAAGTCTCTTAGGTATAGGAAAAACCTCAGTACTCGCCGGTACCGCAAAATATTTATCCAACCTACACATTTTCTCTGGTATTGCAACTGTGTTACAATCATTCAGAGCCGCTAACACCTCCCCTAGTAATACACGGAGGTTTTCCAGTTTAAATTTAAAATTTGAAATATCTGAATCCAGTCTGTTTGGATCAGAACCGTCACCCACAGAATGAAGTTCTCCGTCCTCATGTTCTGCCACCTGTGACGCAGTGTCTGACATGGCCCTAATATTATCAGCGCACTCTGTTCTCACCCCAGAGTGATCACGCTTACCTCTTAGTTCTGGTAATTTAGCCAAAACTTCAGTCATAACAGTAGCCATATCCTGTAATGTGATTTGTAATGGCCGCCCAGATGTACTCGGCGCTACAATATCACGCACCTCCCGATCGGGAGATGCAGGTACTGACACGTGAGGCGAGTTAGTTGGCATAACTCTCCCCTCGTTGTTTGGTGAAATTTGTTCAATTTGTACAGATTGACTTTTATTTAAAGTAGCATCAATACAGTTAGTACATAAATTTCTATTGGGCTCCACTTTGGCATTGCAACAAATGACACAGGTATCATCCTCTGAATCAGACATGTTTAACCCACTAGCAAATAAACTTGCAACCTGGAATACAATTCAATTAGAATAATATTAAAAACGTACTGTGCCTTTAAGAAGCACAGAAGATCTATGACAGTTGAAAATTAATAAATTGAAAACAGTTATAGTGTAAACAACACAACTTTAGCAAAGGTTTAATCCCATTAGCAAAGATAACAAATTCTGAAAGCAGGAAACAAATTACAGAATAAACGTTTTTTATCTCAGTCAACTATAATTCTCACAGCTCTGCTGAGAGAAATTACCTCCCTCAAAATAAGTTTTGAAGACCCCTGAGCTCTGTAGATATGAACCGGATCATGCAGGAAATACAATGAGCTGCTGACTGAAATATTTGATGCGTAGCAAAAGCGCCAAAAAACGGCCCCTCCCCCTCACACACAGCAGTGAGAGAGAACAGAAACTGTCAGAAAGAAGATTAAGCAACTGCCAAGTGGAAAAATAGTGCCCAAACATTTACTCACTCAGTACCTCAGCAAATGAAAACGATTTTACATTCCAGCAAAAACGTTAAACATAATCTCTAGTTATAAACAGCTTTATGTACTTCTTACAGTGTAATTCTAGTGAAGTACCATTCCCCAGAATACTGAAGTGTAAAGTATACATACATGACATATCGGTATGGCAGGATTTTCTCATCAATTCCATTGTCAGAAAATAAAAGCTGCTACATACCTCTATGCAGATTCATCTGCCCGCTGTCCCCTGATCTGAAGTTTACCTCTCCTCAGATGGCCGAGAAACAGCAATATGATCTTAACTACTCCGGCTAAAATCATAGCAAAAACTCTGGTAGATTCTTCTTCAAACTCTGCCAGAGAGGTAATAACACACTCCGGTGCTATTTTAAAATAACAAACTTTTGATTGAAGATATAAAACTAAGTATAATCACCATAGTCCTCTCACACATCCTATCTAGTCGTTGGGTGCAAGAGAATGACTGGGAGTGACGTAGAGGGGAGGAGCTATATGCAGCTCTGCTGGGTGAATCCTCTTGCACTTCCTGTTGGGGAGGAGTAATATCCCAGAAGTAATGATGACCCGTGGACTGATCACACTTAACAGAAGAAAAAATGAAACAATCTTACCAGAATCTATGCCGTGGAACATAAACACGGTCCTTCAAATTTGACAAATCGTATCATCGCTTCTGACATGGAGTTGAGTGAAGAAAAGCAGACAGAGAAACTCGTCAACGCCGATTGCTTAGGAGCCGTTATTATGAGTATGGATGGTATCGCAGAAAGACTCTCCCTGCATCTCCAAACTCTAACTTTCATCAATGCTCTCACTGAGAGGCTGACAAGACTACTTAAAACTCCAGTCCCATCTCGAAGGGTACTAACCTCCATAAGGAACTACTCCGAAATCTTCTGACAATTCTTTGCCAACCTCCTGTGTTGAAAGGCAAAGAATGACTGGGGGATGAGGGAAGTGGGGGAGGTATTTAAGCCTTTGGCTGGGGTGTCTTTTCCTCCTCCTGGTGGCCAGGTTCAGTATTTCCCACAAGTAATAAATGCAGCTATGGCCTCTCCCTGTATTAAGAAGGAAAACATTAATTTAAAAAAAAAAAAAAAAATTACTTCAGTAGGAAGTAGTAGAGTTTTTTTGCTCCTATTGTTTCATAAAGCTGTTGTAAGAACCACCCAGTTAGCAATCTGTATATCTAGTTTGTCAAACTGCCTGAAAATTAATTTAGGGATAGCTTCAATATAAGAGAGTGTAATGCCTATAAAAGGTTTAGTGCACTGATTTTCAAAACCTGTCCTTAGGCCTCCATGACAGGCCAGATTTTAAGGATATCTGAACTGGAGCACAGGTGAAATAATCAGCCAATTAGTAAACATGGTTATTTTACCTGCTGTCACCCAACATACTCCTGAAAATCAGGCCTGTTGGTAGGGCTAAGGACAGGTTTGAAAACCAGTGGTCTAGTGTTACTCATGCAGTGGGAGTTTGTGTGAAGATGTGATCACAGGCACAAAAAGTTAACTGCCCACTGCCTGCTAAATACAGTCTCTTTTTCGACATCAGCTTCAATGAAGGTGGAAGTTGTTAATGACAGGAGCTGTGAGTCCTCAGAATGGCTCAAATAAGTAAAACAAGTTATTCTCATACAGGAATATAGAATTGAGTAACATATGAATTGAAAATGACCTTAATGATGATGTTACAGTCTTAGTAATACTTTAACTAGTGGACAAATCACTTTTCTAAATTCCTACACACTGATTTTTAAGTTTATTTACAGTAATTTTAGACATTGAAGCTTGTTTACAATTACATTTTAACCATTTTTAAGAGGGAATATTCCCTTTAATTTTGCCTCTTTTTGAATTAATTTTCCTTTTAAAGGTAAAACCATACAAGATTAAAGGGACAGTCAACACCAGAATTTTTGTTGTTTAAAAAGATAGATAATCCCTTAATTACCAATTCCACAGTTTTGCATAACCAACACAGTTATAATACTACATGTTTTACCTCTGTAATTACCTTGTATGTAAGCCTCTGCAGACTGCCCCCTTATTTCAGTTCTTTTGACAGACTTGCATTTTAGCCAATTAGTGCTCACTCCTCAGAAAATTTACGTGCATGAGCTCAATGTTATCTATATGAAACACATTAACCAATGCCCTCTAGTGGTCAAAATGCTTTCAATTTAGAGGCGGCCTTCAAGGTCTAAGAAAACAAAATTTATGCTTACCTGAAATGTATTTATTTCTAGATACGGCAAGTCCACGGAATCATCAATTACTGTTGGGAATATAATTCATGGCCAGCAGGAGGAAGCAAAGAGCACCACAGCAAAGCTGTTAAGTATCACTTCCCTTCCCACAAACCCCAGTCATTCGACCAAAGGAATGGAGAGAAAAGGAATAACAAGGTGTAGAGGTGTCTGTGGTTTACATAAAAAACTGTTTGAAATTAAGGGTGGGCCATGGACTCACCGTATCTAGAAATAAATAAATTTATCAGGTAAGCATACATTACAGGATACCGATAATTAGGGAGGGATAAGACAGGTAACCAAAAGAGAAGGCACCACCGCTTGCAAACTTTTCTCCTAAAAGAAGCCTCAGCCAAAGCAAAAGTATCAAGTTTAGAAAACTTTGAAAAAGTGTGCAAAGAAGACCAAATAGCAGCCTTGCAAATCTGTACCACGGCGGCCTCATTCTTGATGGCCCAAGAAGAAGAAACAGCTGTGATTCTCTCAGGAGGCTGCTGTCCAGCAGTCTCATATGTCAAATGAATAATACTTCTCAACCAAAGAGAAAAGGAAGTGGCAGTAGCCTCCTGACCCTTGCGTGTCCCAGAAAAACACACAAACAATGTTGAAGACTGGCAAAACTCTTTAGTGGCCTGCAAATAAAATTTAGTAGCACGCACAACATAAAAGTTGTGTAACCAACGTTCCTTATGAGAAGGCGGCTTGGGACAAAGAAGAAACAACAACTCCTGAATATTTCTGTCAGAAACAACCTTAGGAAGAAAAAACAAACATGGAAAGGAGAACTGCCTTACCAGCTCAAAATATGAGATAAGGAGAATCACACTGCAAAGCTGAGAGTTCCAAACCCTCTGAGCAGAAGAGATAGCAGTAAGAAATAAAACCTTCCAAGATAACAACTTAATATCTTATAGAATGCATAGGCTCAAACGGAGGATGATACAAAAGTTTGAGAACAAGGTTAAGGCTCCCAGTTGGAGCAACAGATTTAAAACACAGGCCTAAAACTAACCAAGGCCCGACAACAAAAATTGCACATCCGCCAGACGCTTATGCAGCAAGAAAAGAAAATTCAGAAATCTGACCCTTCAGAGAACTGAATGACAAAACTCCAGACCTTGATGTAGAAAAGGTCAAAATCCTAAGAATCCTGACCCTACTCCTAGAGTAGCCTATGGATTCACACCGTAAGGACATTTCGCCATATCTTAGGGTGAATGTTTCTAGTAACACGCTACAAGCCAGAAACATGGTCTCAATGACCGACTCAGAGAACCCACGCTTATACAAAACTAAGCGTACAATATCCAAGCAGTCAGCTTCTGAGCAATATTTGGGTGAATGAAAAAAAAAAAAACAATTCGAAGGTCCTTCCTCAGAGGCAGTCTCCAAGGTGAGAGAGACTATACTAGGTCTGCATACCCAATACTGTGAGGCCACGCAGACGCATAAAAATTACTGATGCTCTCTCCTGTTTGACACGAGCCATGACTCGCGGAAGGAAACAGAGGAAATCGGGATGCAAGATTTTTAAAACGCGGCTAATCACCCGTCCGTGGAACATCATCCAGGTATGTCTCCAAAAGCATGCGCCCTGAGACAGATACTCTTGAAATCCACCACGGGATAAAGTCTCTTGATGATTGATCTAGATCTATCTTCTGAGACGGATCCAAATGATCTCCATTGTATGGAAAATAGCAAGAAAGGGGATGATGTCCAAAGAAACTAAAAGAACAATTCCCTCCATACATAGAGTCACTGAAAAGAGAATGGAAAAATAACCGCAGCTAAATTTAAAAACTCAACCCTCTGGTTGCAAGCTGGTTAAGCTATCGTCTGGACCATTAGAGCTTGCTGTTGGCCGGACAGAAGATAGCAGGGAGAGGAAAAGGAATAATTCCTTCATTAGCGGACCCCTGATAGAAACTTCTCCTAGATAGAGAATCTATTAAAGGTCCTTACCCTTGTGGATGGAACAAGGTAACTCTGCTCCAGATTCATTTCCCATCCATGGGAAAGTGGATTGGACAAGATCTCCCGAAAGACAGTTTGCTCAAAGGAAGGGTGACACCTGAACTGTATATTGTCTAGAAAGTACCCTTGCAATACCCCAAAAACTAAAAGTCTAAGAAGACGAAACTCGGCCTTGAAAGGATCGTGATCATGGAAACAATAAAAACACATCCATCAGGTCTATGTTTGATATGAACAGGCCCACTTGCAGCAAAGGAGAAGGAATACTACTTTGAAGGGCAGAACCTGAAAAACTTAGGG
Source organism: Bombina bombina (assembly GCF_027579735.1). NCBI lineage: Eukaryota > Metazoa > Chordata > Amphibia > Anura > Bombinatoridae > Bombina > Bombina bombina. The sequence continues at coordinate 685,257,207 of NC_069501.1, read as the reverse complement.
TAAATACCTAGATCCCGTTCTTAGCTGAGACTGGAATAATCACTCACAGAAAAGGTCCTGAACCCTGTTCAAGGAATGGTTCTCATCATACCTGGATTGAGATACTCCAGAAGGCGAAATCTACCCCTGGGAGGAAGTTTAGTTGGCTTCCCAAAGACAGAATGACCCTGCAGAAATAGGGAAAAAAAAAAAAAAAAAAAAACACTTTCCTTTAGTCTACTCTCTTGACGGGTGGTATTTTCCCTGTAAAGTCAGAGGATAATTCTGCCAGACCAAGTCCCAACAAGGTCTTCTCTAAAAAGCAACACCAGAAGCTTGGATTAGGAAGAAACATAAAATAAGAACCTGCAACTGCAGAACTAGAAAGCCTAGGCTGTACCACTAAGCCACAGGTAAGCATCTCAGCTGATTTCCAAGATTTCAGCCACAAGCCTGACTGGCTAGCACAGGAAGTCTAATAAGCCAAGGCATTGCTCTATTAACCTCCAGCTTCTTATCCATGCATCCGTAAAGGAACAGCTACCCTCCATAATGATCAAAGTTCTCAGCGCCATAGTAGAAAAAGCTCCCTTCTACTTAAGGCACGGTGACTTTTAATGGAGTCAGCAACAGGAAAATCCTTTAAAGGACAGGAGACAGGGAGAAAAGGTATCCCTAGCTTCTCCTACACCTGTGAAATCTTCCATAGCACGACTAGCAACATTTCCTCAAAAGAAGGATCATCATAGAAATGATCAAGTTTACAAAACTTCCAAAGGTTAACAATGACAGAGTTATCAATGTCGTCCAAGTAGCTAAAACCTCTTAACAGTACACGAGGTTTGGAAGCATACATCTGAAGTAGACCACTTCAGCATCAGATGAAGGAATTATACTGTCCAATTCTAAAAATGTACTCTACTCCGAAGTTACCGGCTAATCCTCCTCACCTAACTTAGGAGAAACAGCAACCTAAGTAGCAGAATGTGGAAACCCTACTATCTGAAATTTTAAATATCTTCTTGCATTTTCCCTGTAGGCAAGGGGAAAAAAAGCAGATAAAACCGCAGATATCGCAGAGGATATCTGAGCTGCAAAATCTGTAGGCAAAATACTCCTCCAGGAGATTGAGAGAAACCGCAGGGCACTGTATGTGACGCCAATGAGATTTGGGACGTTTTTAAGGAGAAAGCTGTGGCAATGTATGAACAGCATCATCCTTGGAAACATGAGGCTCAGAGTGCAACCAGCCATGTCTACATTCAATAGCTCTGGCAAACAAATACAGCAAATAATTTTTAAAAACAAAGTTTAAAATAAATCCAGAGGAACAGGAGGCTCAAATAAAAATATATTTTTATTTACAAACTCTATTATTTAATATAAGGGACTAAACGATTGTACAAACGATGTCCTAAAGAGCCATTTCTTGCAAACAGATCCCTGTTCCAAAAACCAGCTAATGTCTACCACTAAAACTAAAGTGGAATTAACATTAATATAGCATTTCACTCTCATAGGGCTTAAGTAAAACTGGTAATAAAAGTTTATACCGCACTGCCAGCAATGTCTTCTCTACCTGCTAATACATAAACATGTAGTTTCTTGTGAGAGTGTCAGAGCACATATTGTAAAATCAGAACGCCACTCCGTTCTGCTGGACAACGAGGCAGAGTATACTACATTAAATCTCACAGAAATCCAAAAACAGAATTTATGTTTACCTGATAAATTACTTTCTCCAACGGTGTGTCCGGTCCACGGCGTCATCCTTACTTGTGGGATATTCTCTTCCCCAACAGGAAATGGCAAAGAGCCCAGCAAAGCTGGTCACATGATCCCTCCTAGGCTCCGCCTACCCCAGTCATTCGACCGACGTTAAGGAGGAATATTTGCATAGGAGAAACCATATGATACCGTGGTGACTGTAGTTAAAGAAAATAAATTATCAGACCTGATTAAAAAACCAGGGCGGGCCGTGGACCGGACACACCGTTGGAGAAAGTAATTTATCAGGTAAACATAAATTCTGTTTTCTCCAACATAGGTGTGTCCGGTCCACGGCGTCATCCTTACTTGTGGGAACCAATACCAAAGCTTTAGGACACAGATGATGGGAGGGAGCAAATCAGGTCACCTAGATGGAAGGCACCACGGCTTGCAAAACCTTTCTCCCAAAAATAGCCTCAGAAGAAGCAAAAGTATCAAACTTGTAAAATTTGGTAAAAGTGTGCAGTGAAGACCAAGTCGCTGCCCTACATATCTGATCAACAGAAGCCTCGTTCTTGAAGGCCCATGTGGAAGCCACAGCCCTAGTGGAATGAGCTGTGATTCTTTCGGGAGGCTGCCGTCCGGCAGTCTCGTAAGCCAATCTGATGATGCTTTTAATCCAAAAAGAGAGAGAGGTAGAAGTTGCTTTTTGACCTCTCCTTTTACCGGAATAAACAACAAACAAGGAAGATGTTTGTCTAAAATCCTTTGTAGCATCTAAATAGAATTTTAGAGCGCGAACAACATCCAAATTGTGCAACAAACGTTCCTTCTTCGAAACTGGTTTCGGACACAGAGAAGGTACGATAATCTCCTGGTTAACGTTTTTGATAGAAACAACTTTTGGAAGAAAACCAGGTTTAGTACGTAAAACCACCTTATCTGCATGGAACACCAGATAAGGAGGAGAACACTGCAGAGCAGATAATTCTGAAACTCTTCTAGCAGAAGAAATTGCAACCAAAAACAAAACTTTCCAAGATAATAACTTAATATCAACGGAATGTAAGGGTTCAAACGGAACCCCCTGAAGAACTGAAAGAACTAAGTTGAGACTCCAAGGAGGAGTCAAAGGTTTGTAAACAGGCTTGATTCTAACCAGAGCCTGAACAAAGGCTTGAACATCTGGCACAGCTGCCAGCTTTTTGTGAAGTAACACAGACAAGGCAGAAATCTGTCCCTTCAGGGAACTTGCAGATAATCCTTTTTCCAATCCTTCTTGAAGGAAGGATAGAATCTTAGGAATCTTAACCTTGTCCCAAGGGAATCCTTTAGATTCACACCAACACATATATTTTTTCCAAATTTTGTGGTAAATCTTTCTAGTTACAGGCTTTCTGGCCTGAACAAGAGTATCGATAACAGAATCTGAGAACCCTCGCTTCGATAAGATCAAGCGTTCAATCTCCAAGCAGTCAGCTGGAGTGAGACCAGATTCGGATGTTCGAACGGACCTTGAACAAGAAGGTCTCGTCTCAAAGGTAGCTTCCATGGTGGAGCCGATGACATATTCACCAGATCTGCATACCAAGTCCTGCGTGGCCACGCAGGAGCTATCAAGATCCCCGACGCCCTTTCCTGATTGATCCTGGCTACCAGCCTGGGGATGAGAGGAAACGGCGGGAATACATAAGCTAGTTTGAAGGTCCAAGGTGCTACTAGTGCATCCACTAGAGCCGCCTTGGGATCCCTGGATCTGGACCCGTAGCAAGGAACTTTGAAGTTCTGACGAGAGGCCATCAGATCCATGTCTGGAATGCCCCACAGTTGAGTGACTTGGGCAAAGATTTCCGGATGGAGTTCCCACTCCCCCGGATGCAATGTCTGACGACTCAGAAAATCCGCTTCCCAATTTTCCACTCCTGGGATGTGGATAGCAGACAGGTGGCAGGAGTGAGACTCCGCCCATAGAATGATTTTGGTCACTTCTTCCATCGCCAGGGAACTCCTTGTTCCCCCCTGATGGTTGATGTACGCAACAGTTGTCATGTTGTCTGATTGAAACCGTATGAACTTGGCCCTCGCTAGCTGAGGCCAAGCCTTGAGAGCATTGAATATCGCTCTCAGTTCCAGAATATTTATCGGTAGAAGAGATTCTTCCCGAGACCAAAGACCCTGAGCTTTCAGGGATCCCCAGACCGCGCCCCAGCCCATCAGACTGGCGTCGGTCGTGACAATGACCCACTCTGGTCTGCGGAAGGTCATCCCTTGTGACAGGTTGTCCAGGGACAGCCACCAACGGAGTGAGTCTCTGGTCCTCTGATTTACTTGTATCCTCGGAGACAAGTTTGTATAGTCCCCATTCCACTGACTGAGCATGCACAGTTGTAATGGTCTTAGATGAATGCGCGCAAAATGAGGCTCTGCCTATGATTTGGGAAAGCCCCTAAAGAATAAGGTGTCTAAAACAGTGCCTGTCGATATAAACTTATCAAAATACCCAGATTAAATGATTCCTCAAGGCTAAATATGTGTTAATAATGAATCGATTTAGCCCAGAAAAAGTCTACAGTCTTAATAAGCCCTTGTGAAGCCCTTATTTACTATCTTAATAAACATGGCTTACCGGATCCCATAGGGAAAAACATAATTTATGTAAGAACTTACCTGATAAATTCATTTCTTTCATATTAGCAAGAGTCCATGAGCTAGTGACGTATGGGATATACATTCCTACCAGGAGGGGCAAAGTTTCCCAAACCTCAAAATGCCTACAAATACACCCCTCACCACACCCACAATTCAGTTTAACGAATAGCCAAGAAGTGGGGTGATAAAAAAGTGCGAAAGCATATAAAATAAGGAATTGGAATAATTGTGCTTTATACAAAATCATAACCACCACAAAAAAAGGGCGGGCCTCATGGACTCTTGCTAATATGAAAGAAATGAATTTATCAGGTAAGTTCTTACATAAATTATGTTTTCTTTCATGTAATTAGCAAGAGTCCATGAGCTAGTGACGTATGGGATAATGACTACCCAAGATGTGGATCTTTCCACACAAGAGTCACTAGAGAGGGAGGGATAAAATAAAGACAGCCAATTCCTGCTGAAAAAAAATCCACACCCAAAATAAAGTTTAACGAAAAACATAAGCAGAAGATTCAAACTGAAACCGCTGCCTGAAGTACTTTTCTACCAAAAACTGCTTCAGAAGAAGAAAATACATCAAAATGGTAGAATTTAGTAAAAGTATGCAAAGAGGACCAAGTTGCTGCTTTGCAGATCTGGTCAACCGAAGCTTCATTCCTAAACGCCCAGGAAGTAGAAACTGACCTAGTAGAATGAGCTGTAATTCTCTGAGGCGGAATTTTACCCGACTCAACATAGGCAAGATGAATTAAAGATTTCAACCAAGATGCCAAAGAAATGGCAGAAGCTTTCTGGCCTTTCCTAGAACCGGAAAAGATAACAAATAGACTAGAAGTCTTACGAAAAGATTTCGTAGCTTCAACATAATATTTCAAAGCTCTAACAACATCCAAAGAATGCAACGATTTCTCCTTAGAATTCTTAGGATTAGGACATAATGAAGGAACCACAATTTCTCTACTAATGTTGCTGGAATTCACAACTTTAGGTAAAAATTCAAAAGAAGTTCGCAACACCGCCTTATCCTGATGAAAAATCAGAAAAGGAGACTCACAAGAAAGAGCAGATAATTCAGAAACTCTTCTAGCAGAAGAGATGGCCAAAAGGAACAAAACTTTCCAAGAAAGTAATTTAATGTCCAAAGAATGCATAGGTTCAAACGGAGGAGCTTGAAGAGCTCCCAGAACCAAATTCAAACTCCAAGGAGGAGAAATTGACTTAATGACAGGTTTTATACGAACCAAAGCTTGTACAAAACAATGAATATCAGGAAGAATAGCAATCTTTCTGTGAAAAAGAACAGAAAGAGCAGAGATTTGACCTTTCAAAGAACTTGCGGACAAACCCTTATCTAAACCATCCTGAAGAAACTGTAAAATTCTCGGTATTCTAAAAGAATGCCAAGAAAAATGATGAGAAAGACACCAAGAAATATAAGTCTTCCAGACTCTATAATATATCTCTCGAGATACAGATTTACGAGCCTGTAACATAGTATTAATCACGGAGTCAGAGAAACCTCTTTGACCAAGAATCAAGCGTTCAATCTCCATACCTTTAAATTTAAGGATTTCAGATCCTGATGGAAAAAAGGGCCTTGTGACAGAAGGTCTGGTCTTAACGGAAGAGTCCACGGTTGGCAAGAGGCCATCCGGACAAGATCCGCATACCAAAACCTGTGAGGCCATGCCGGAGCTACCAGCAGAACAAACGAGCATTCCTTCAGAATCTTGGAGATTACTCTTGGAAGAAGAACTAGAGGCGGAAAGATATAGGCAGGATGATACTTCCAAGGAAGTGATAATGCATCCACTGCCTCCGCCTGAGGATCCCGGGATCTGGACAGATACCTGGGAAGTTTCTTGTTTAGATGGGACGCCATCAGATCTATTTCTGGAAGTTCCCACATTTGAACAATCTGAAGAAATACCTCTGGGTGAAGAGACCATTCGCCCGGATGCAACGTTTGGCGACTGAGATAATCCGCTTCCCAATTGTGTACACCTGGGATATGAACCGCAGAGATTAGACAGGAGCTGGATTCCGCCCAAACCAAGATTCGAGATACTTCTTTCATAGCCAGAGGACTGTGAGTCCCTCCTTGATGATTGATGTATGCCACAGTTGTGACATTGTCTGTCTGAAAACAAATGAACGATTCTCTCTTCAGAAGAGGCCAAAACTGAAGAGCTCTGAAAATTGCACGGAGTTCCAAAATATTGATCGGTAATCTCACCTCCTGAGATTCCCAAACTCCTTGTGCCGTCAGAGATCCCCACACAGCTCCCCAACCTGTGAGACTTGCATCTGTTGAAATTACAGTCCAGGTCGGAAGCACAAAAGAAGCCCCCTGAATTAAACGATGGTGATCTGTCCACCATGTTAGAGAGTGTCGAACAATCGGTTTTAAAGATATTAATTGAGATATCTTCGTGTAATCCTTGCACCATTGCTTCAGCATACAGAGCTGAAGAGGTCGCATGTGAAAACGAGCAAAGGGGATCGCGTCCGATGCAGCAGTCATAAGACCTAGAATTTCCATGCATAAGGCTACCGAAGGGAATGATTGTGACTGAAGGTTTCGACAAGCTGTAATCAACTTTAGACGTCTCTTGTCTGTTAAAGACAGAGTCATGGACACTGAATCCATCTGGAAACCCAGAAAGGTTACCCTTGTCTGAGGAATCAAAGAACTTTTTGGTAAATTGATCCTCCAACCATGATCTTGAAGAAACAACACAAGTCGATTCGTATGAGATTCTGCTAAATGTAAAGACTGAGCAAGTACCAAGATATCGTCCAAATAAGGAAATACCACAATACCCTGTTCTCTGATTACAGACAGCAGGGCACCGAGAACCTTTGTAAAAATTCTTGGAGCTGTAGCTAGGCCAAACGGCAGAGCCACAAATTGGTAATGCTTGTCCAGAAACGAGAATCTCAGGAACTGATAATGATCTGGATGAATCGGAATATGCAGATATGCATCCTGTAAATCTATCGTGGACATATAATTCCCTTGCTGAACAAAAGGCAATATAGTCCTTACAGTTACCATCTTGAACGTTGGTATCCTTACATAACGATTCAATATTTTTAGATCCAGAACTGGTCTGAAAGAATTCTCCTTCTTTGGTACAATGAAGAGATTTGAATAAAACCCCATCCCCTGTTCCGGAACTGGAACTGGCATAATTACTCCAGTCAACTCTAGATCTGAAACACATTTCAGAAATGCTTGAGCTTTCACTGGATTTACTGGGACACGGGAAAGAAAAAATCTCTTTGCAGGAGGTCTCAACTTGAAACCAATTCTGTACCCTTCTGAAACAATGCTCTGAATCCAAAGATTGTGAACAGAATTGATCCAAATTTCCTTGAAAAAACGTAACCTGCCCCCTACCAGCTGAGCTGGAATGAGGGCCGCACCTTCATGTGGACTTAGAAGCAGGCTTTGCCTTTCTAGCAGGCTTGGATTTATTCCAGACTGGAGATGGTCTCCAAACTGAAACTGCTCCTGAGGATGAAGGATCAGGCTTTTGTTCTTTGTTGAAACGAAAGGAACGAAAACGATTATTAGCCCTGTTTTTACCTTTAGATTTTTTATCCTGTGGTAAAAAAGTTCCTTTCCCACCAGTAACAGTTGAAATAATGGAATCCAACTGAGAACCAAATAATTTGTTACCCTGGAAAGAAATGGAAAGTAAAGTTGATTTAGAAGCCATATCAGCATTCCAAGTTTTAAGCCATAAAGCTCTTCTAGCTAAAATAGCTAGAGACATAAACCTGACATCAACTCTGATAATATCAAAAATGGCATCACAGATAAAATTATTAGCATGCTGAAGAAGAAGAATAATATCATGAGAATCACGATGTGTTACTTGTTGCGCTAAAGTTTCCAACCAAAAAGTTGAAGCTGCAGCAACATCAGCCAAAGATATAGCAGGTCTAAGAAGATTACCTGAACACAGATAAGCTTTTCTTAGAAAGGACTCAATTTTCCTATCTAGAGGATCCTTAAACGAAGTACCATCTGACGTAGGAATAGTAGTACGTTTAGCAAGGGTAGAAATAGCCCCATCAACTTTAGGGATCTTGTCCCAAAATTCTAATCTGTCAGACGGCACAGGATATAATTGCTTAAAACGTTTAGAAGGAGTAAATGAATTACCCAAATTATCCCATTCTTTGGAAATTACTGCAGAAATAGCATTAGGAACAGGAAAAACTTCTGGAATAACCACAGGAGCTTTAAATACCTTATCTAAACGTTTAGAATTAGTATCAAGAGGACCAGAATCCTCTATTTCTAAGGCAATTAGAACTTCTTTAAGTAAAGAACGAATAAATTCCATTTTAAATAAATATGAAGATTTATCAGCATCAACCTCAGAGACAGAATCCTCTGAACCAGAGGAGTCATCAGAATCAGAATGATGATGTTCATTTAAAAATTCATCTGTAGGGAGAGAAGTTTTAAAAGATTTTTTACGTTTACTAGAAGGAGAAATAACAGACATAGCCTTCTTTATGGATTCAGAAACAAAATCTCTTATGTTATCAGGAACATTCTGCACCTTAGATGTTGAGGGAACTGCAACAGGCAATGGTACTTTACTAAAGGAAATATTATCTGCTTTAACAAGTTTGTCATGACAATCAATACAAACAACAGCTGGAGAAATAGCTACCAAAAGTTTACAGCAGATACACTTAGCTTTGGTAGATTCAGCACTTGACAGCGATTTTCCTGTAGTATCTTCTGGCTCAGATGCAACGTGAGACATCTTGCAATATGTAAGAGAAAAAACAACATATAAAGCAAAATTGATCAAATTCCTTAAATGACAGTTTCAGGAATGGGAAAGAATGCCAAAGAACAAGCTTCTAGCAACCAGAAGCAATAAAAAATGAGACTTAAATAATGTGGAGACAAAAGTGACGCCCATATTTTTTCGCGCCAAATAAGATGCCCACATTATTTGGCGCCTAAATGCTTTTTGGCGCCAAAAATGACGCCACATCCGGAACGCCGACATTTTTGGCGCGAAATAACGTCAAAGAATGACGCAACTTCCGGCGACACGTATGACGCCGGAAACGGAAATAGAATTTTTGCGCCAAAAAAGTCCGCGCCAAGAATGACGCAATAAAATGAAGCATTTTCAGCCCCCGCGAGCCTAACAGCCCACAGGGAAAAAGTCAAATTTTAAGGTAAGAAAAAAATGGTCAAATCAAAATGCATTATCCCAAATATGAAACTGACTGTCTGAAAATAAGGAAAGTTGAACATTCTGAGTCAAGGCAAATAAATGTTTGAATACATATATTTAGAACTTTATAAACAAAGTGCCCAACCATAGCTTGGAGTGTCACAGAAAATAAGACTTACTTACCCCAGGACACTCATCTACATGTAGCAGATAGCCAAACCAGTACTGAAACGAGAATCAGCAGAGGTAATGGTATATATAAGAGTATATCGTCGATCTGCAAAGGGAGGTAAGAGATGAATCTCTACGACCGATAACAGAGAACCTATGAAATAGACCCCTTAGAAGGAGATCACTGCATTCAAATAGGCAATACTCTCCTCACATCCCTCTGACATTCACTGCACGCTGAGAGGAAAACCGGGCTCCAACTTGCTGCGGAGCGCATATCAACGTAGAATCTAGCACAAACTTACTTCACCACCTCCATCGGAGGCAAAGTTTGTAAAACAGAATTGTGGGTGTGGTGAGGGGTGTATTTGTAGGCATTTTGAGGTTTGGGAAACTTTGCCCCTCCTGGTAGGAATGTATATCCCATACGTCACTAGCTCATGGACTCTTGCTAATTACATGAAAGAAATTACAGCTTCCAGCATTACATCGTCTTGTTAGAATGTGTCATACCTCAAGCAGCAAGAGACTGCTCACTGTTCCCCCAACTGAAGTTAATTCCTCTCAACAGTCCTGTGTGGAACAGCCATGGATTTTAGTAACTGTTGCTAAAATCATTTTCCTCATACAAACAGAAATCTTCATCTCTTTTCTGTTTCTGAGTAAATAGTACATACCAGCACTATTTTAAAATAACAAACTCTTGATTGAATAATAAAAACTACAGTTAAACACTAAAAAACTCTAAGCCATCTCCGTGGAGATGTTGCCTGTACAACGGCAAAGAGAATGACTGGGGTAGGCGGAGCCTAGGAGGGATCATGTGACCAGCTTTGCTGGGCTCTTTGCCATTTCCTGTTGGGGAAGAGAATATCCCACAAGTAAGGATGACGCCGTGGACCGGACACACCTATGTTGGAGAAATGGTGATGTTCCGCTCTAGGAAAAAAAGGAGGCGGGAACAATACCATCAGCCAAGAAAATGAAGCGCACATATACATTGCACTTCATTTTGTCCAGACACAGACTAGGGTCGGCTGTAAAACAAAGGAGACCCACTCAACCGCAGCTTAAATAGAATAAATAATAAGTAGCTCCGCTCCCGCGGACAGTGTTGAAAACACCTGAAAAGCCCCATAGGAGTGGCGCCTCTAAGAGAGAGAGCACGTCCTCCTAACAGTCCGTGCAGGACCAGAGTGGCTGCCAAGATCCCGCTGCCAGCAATGTAGCATAAGGCAGTCAAGGGAAAAAGTATTAGCCATGATTGCATGAGAATAAGATTGATAACTGAGCCACCTTAAAAAGGTTAACTCCTTCCTTGCCGTGAAGGAGTTAAACCTTAAGTCTTCATGTCACATATGAAGTGCCTGCCCACTGCCATAAACCACCCTTATACACTTAAGGATACATTGCCCCACCTTTAGTACAGAGGGTCCTTAATCCCTTCAGTGCCAGCCTCCTAGCCCCAGAAGACAAAAAGGCACTTACCTGTACATCCAGCTGTCCGGCAGGAGGATAGACCACCAAGTATGAGAGGATGCCACTCCTCACAGTGACCTGTGTAAGAAAAGAGAACAGAGTAAGCCTACTCTAGCACTAATATAATGTTATATAATTCTGCACTATGTGCAGAATTATATAACATTTTTTAGGTTTACTGGCCCTTTATGTATCACTTCCCTTTGGACTTGACTGTCCCTTTAAAAGCGTAGCAATTTCCCTCTTGTCCATTTGTATCCTCAACCAATCAGTAGTTTGCTAATAAACTAATTTTTCCCATATTAATTGAGGCCAATAAAATAAGAACATAAACAATGATAAAGACAGTTTCAGTAGAACTCTAAAATGGCAAAAAGTCACCGCTATTAATACTGCTTGAGAAACACTTCATGGGTGAAGGTTTTACAAGACAGTACAAATATTAATAAATATATTTTATTTTTTTATTTATCAAATATGGGGTTACATTTGTATAGTAAATCATTCTAGTCCTGATCCCTTTATTTCCCTATAGAATTTAGGTAGTACTGATGAAAAGACTACAGGACTAACTGCAAAACATAGCGCCAACGAGACCAGCAATTATAAAATACAATGACTTGAAGCCTAAAAGGCTATAGCTAATCATCTGAAACTGACATAATCCTTGTTTAATACATATGTGACTGATATAAATCAGAGTCTTTCCCTTTAACTTCAGCTTCCAAGTATTTACCTTTGGCAGCTACAGACTTACTCAGCTATATAAACAAGTTTCAAGACAAAGGTTAACATGATTTAGGATATTGATTATGTTTGAACAAATGTCACACTTCTGAACATAAACATAAATTGTATTTTACCAGGAAGAAGCCATTTGCAGATAAGATCTGCAATAACTTCCACCACGTAAGCTATCCGTTACATGAATTTACATGTTCTGGAAAAAAAGAAGAGGAAGAAATGGTATCACAAGCAAGGGCTTCATTATCTCATACAGCCATGTGTTACATATAAGCAGATAGGGCAGCATGCACACCCACCAAAAGGGCTGAAAAATACCTCCATGCCACAGACAATTTTTGACAGAAAAAAAGCAGAAAGGAGTAAAGGGCCATATTGTGAACGCGCAGCTAAGGCTGGACCACCATGCTATAAACTCCTCTAAAATATATTCTATATATAAATGCATTTTGTAAACAAACCCTAATAAAGCAAATACATTTTAAAAATAGATATGTACTAGGAGATACAAGTACAAATATGTCAGTAAGGGAGCAATCTAACTCGAGTTTTTAAAGAGCAGATACACATAAACTTGTCTTTGCTATGTTGCATTATGATGAAATCTACCTTGGCTTTCTTCATGCTGCTCATCGCCTTTCCTAAGTCTTCAACATCTATCAGGCTACTGGCTCCCGTTTCAGTTTCCCCGTCAGTATCTGACTCACTGGTTGTTTCATACAGCTCCTCCTAAGAAAGGAAAAAGGTTGTTTACAAGGCCCTACTTGCTTTAAAAATATCTCCCAATCTCTATTCGGAAACCAACTAATGTATCACATTTCAAGTTTTTGTTGTTGTTTTTTCACTCTCACACAGACACATACGTAACATTCTCTGTTTAGCTGTCAACTAACTAAAATCAAACTGTAAAATCAAACTCATTCTAAGGGCAACCATTAACATAGTCTTGGAGATTTTATATTACAAAACATTTAAAAGTAACAAAAACATGCAAAATGTGAGAATATGAATGTTGAACCCAATTTTTAAGTTTTTCATCTTAGTTTATCCAATTAAGTTAAACATTTAGAGACTAGAACAGAATAATTAGAACTGCTTAAAGGAATAGTCTAGTCAAAATTAAACTTTCATGAGTCGATAGAGCAGGACATTTTAAGCAACTTTCTAATTTACTACTATTATCATTTTTCTCTTCATTCTCTTGGTATTTTTATTTGAAAAGGCAGGAATGAAAGCAGAGGACACAGCCCATGTTTGGTTCATCACCTGGGTAGCGCTTGCCAATTGGTGTCTAAAATGTAGCCATCAAGCACTACCCAGGTGCTGAACCAAAAATGGGTCGGCTCCTAAGCTTCCATTCAAATAAAGATACAGAAGAAAAATGAATAATAAATTAGAAAGTTGCATGCTCTATCTGAATCATGAAAGTTTAATTTTGACTAGACTATTCCTTTAAGTATTACTGCTATCCACGATCATTTGGTTAGCAAAATTGCTTTCTTATCTTATACCCACTGCTGAAGCGGATTAGGGACAGATATGGGACAGGGTTCAGCTGATTAACTCTACATTGTGCACTTCCAATTCTCATAATTTGAAAACCGATCATTTCAGAGTTAAAATTAAAGGCAAAGGTATTTTTTTTACTAAGCATTATTAGATATTTAAGTGTTTCATGTATCTTTAAGGTCTGGTAACCATGTCTTGTCAAGCTGATGTCACTACAGAAAAAAAAAAAAAAAAAAAAAAAAAAAAAAACACACTACCTCTGCCACATCATGCTCTGAGTCGTGTTCTTGGTTTTGCTCCTGCTCCAGGGTCTCAGTGCTAGATTTACGTTTAGATTTGCATCTTTTCTTCTTACATTCCCCTTTGCATGTTTTCTTCTCTCCTTTAATTAGAGCCTGGAGTCTAGTTAGGAATTTTGCCTTCCAGGCATTAAAGTCTGCTTCAATGCTGCCATGCTTGCTTTTTACCACATTACAGTCCCCCTCTGCACGGGTCATAACACGGCTAGCACTTAGCATCCATAGCCATTTATCAATGCTCTTCCCAACCTGCAATGATAAAAAAATATATATATATATCTATATCCATTATCACTAGCTCTTAACATTAGGCAGTCATTTCATTCATGTTTCTGCCCTACTGCACTGCAGATACCACCTTCAATTGTAATATAAAGGGACAAGTTATAGGATTTAAAAAGGGTTATATTTATTATAAAAATATTGATCAATATATTTTAATGTGTACATTAAAATGGAACACCCAATTTAGTGTTGCAAACATTAGGCAGCTCTGGATAAATGAGCAGTTAATATATAAAAAAACAAGCATATGTCATGTTGCAGAAAGTTGAAGTGTTGGCACGGACAGAAAAGTGGATCAGCTCCATAGATCTTATAGTATATACAGAAGAGTAAAATTGGAGGAGAAATTATTATTATTATTGTATTAAGATAGGTAGAAAGAAAGCCATGAGAAGGCAAATGTGTGATAGCGTGTTTAACCCCTTAACGACCAACGGCGTACCCTGTACGACGTTGGTCGTTATGTCCTTAAGGACCAGCGATGTACCGCAGAAATAGATATGCAAAGCGGTGGTGCCGATCGTTGGTGGGTGGGAGCCTTTGCAGGGAGGATGGGTGGGCGACCCATCGCTGTTGCAGTATCCGTATCCTGTCCGTGATTCTGTGAAGAGGCGGGGCTCAGGAACGTGCGTGTGCTCGCCCATGGTAATCACATTTACCAGTCCGAAACTGTATAAGCAAAAGAGGGAGAAGGGAAAAGGGAAAGGGAGTGGGAAAATGTTTTGGAAAGGGATCCGGGAGGAGGTAGGGTATTGAGGGGGGAGATACACTACAGAAAATAGGGGGATTCTATTTTTTTTAAATAAGGGCACATTTGTTAGGAAAATGGGTACTGGCAGACAGCTGCCAGTACCTAAGATGGAGGCCAATAGGTTGAGGGGGGAATCCTACAATGCAGAATATTTTTATTTTAAATTAAAAATACCCTTTAATTTTAGTACTGGCAGACTTTCTGCCAGTACTTAAGATGGCAGACAATTGTGGGGTGGGGGAGGGAAGAGAGCTGTTTGGGAGGGATCAGGAGGTGGGATATGTCAGGTGGGAGGCTGATCTCTATACAAAAGCTAAAATGAACCCTACAAGTTCCCTAATAAACCCCTTCACTGCTGGGCGTAATACACGTGTGGTGCGCAGCGGCATTTAGCAGCCTTCTAATTACCAAAAAGCAACGCCAAAGCCATATATATGTCTGCTATTTCTGTACAAAGGGGATCCCAGAGAAGCATTTACAACCAATTGTGCCATAATTGCACAAGCTGTTTGTAAATAATTTCAGTGAGAAAGCTAAAGTATGTGAAAAAGTTTGAGAAAAGGTGAACGATTTCTTTTTATTTGATCGCATTAGGCGGTTAAAATGGTGGCATGAAATTTCACAAAATGGGCCTAGATCAAAATTTTGGGTCCTCAAAAAAAAAAAAAAAAAATAATATATATATATATACACATACATACATACATACATACATACATACATACATATATATATATATATACACACACACACACACTTCAATATTGCTTACAACGTCATTTGCGCCCCTAATACAGTCCCTCAGTATTACATTATCTCAATATCCCCTTTTTATTTATTATTTTATTTTCATTTTCTAATAGCCAACAGAATGTATTTTATATACTCCCATAAGATCTCTATTGAAATTTAAATTGTATAAATTCTTGTTACTTTTTAACGAGGAAACACTATATATTACACTGTATCTATGTCTATGTAATGTTTAAGGCAGAAGCTATATAAGAGGTTAAAATCAGCACTGAATTGAACTACTGTGATTGGTAAACGATTACCCTATCAGAGAACGAATGTTCCTTTAAATTACTTACACGTTTGTACAATGTCAGCTACGATTACGGCATAAGGCCGAAACATGTCAGCCTGTTGCTTACGTGTGTTTTCTTTTTAAGTGCTTTGGCACCTCCATGTTATTTTACCACAAGTGGATTATAATAAAGAATTTTGGATTTTACTTCGCTCTGGAGACTTCTATTATTTCAAGCCTATCCATTTCCAGGACTTCCATGAGCGAAGGGAAGCTCGCACACTCTATACTCTGAGCCCTATTCAAGAATTTTCTACCCTGGTGTAGGAATAGCCCTGTTGTGTTTGAGACGGGCGTTGATTGGCTGGTGGACACCACGTGGGCGGACGTCCCTCAAACGTCTTGCGGATCATCTCTGACGAAAACGGACGGACTTACTTTCCCGGTGTTACCGAGTCCCTGGAGACACTAAGGTAGCGGTGAGTGGGCGCAGCTAAGGCTGTGGTGGGCACGGGTTGTCCTGCACAGACCCATTCATATACCGCATATATCTTTACACGGACACCGTTTGTGTTAGCTAAGGTCTGAGTCTTTCCAGAGTTATTTCACAGCCTCATTGGACTTAACTAATATGGGCCAGAGGTATTTTACTTAGAGTGTTTGCTTTCACTTGTAGCGGTTGTGTGAACCACTTTCTACATTGATATCTATATCTATAGATATAGAGAGAGATACACACACACACACATATACACATACATATATACATATATACATATATACATATATATATATATATATATATATATATATATATATACACACACACGAAGGGTTATTCAAGGATTCCTGACAGATATCAGTGTTCCAATGTAACTATCGCTAATTTTGGAGAAAAAAAACCCAAATGCTTTGGAAATAGGAAAGTGCTACTTATACTTATTGCCCTATAACTTGCAACAAAAAGCAAACATGTAAACATTGGGTATTTCAAAAACTCAGGACAAAATTTAGAAACTATTTAGCATGGGTGTTTTTTGGTGGCTGTAGATGTGTAACAGTTTTTGGGGGTCAAACTTGAAAAAAAAAAAAAAATGTAAAAAACACACTTTCTATCATATTTTCTATAAAAAAAAATTATAAAAGATATGATGAAAATAATGGCATCTTTAGAAAATCCATTTAATGGTGAGAAAAACTGTATATAATAATAATAATAATATGTCTGGGTACAGTAAATGAGTAAGAGGAAAATTACAGCTAAACACAAACACAGCAGAAATGTAAAAATAGCCCTGGTCCTTAAGGGGTTAATAAAAGATAACCCAATGTGAAGGGTGCTCTATTTTAGTACAAATACAAAGTGCATTAGCAAACAAATCAGACAGCACAAATAAATATATTTAGAAGTGCAAGTGACTCTGGAGGAAGTAAGACAAATACCCAAGGTTGTGGGTAACCGGTCTAGAATGTTGCGGGGATGCTAGATATATTTTAAAGCATGCATGATGTTGACAAGCTGATATTTCTAGATCAAAAGGAGAAAGAAGAAATATTGAGCTTGTAATAGGTTTCATTGAGTAAAAGTATAATAAGAATTGGAGCTTAGATTCAAGCAAACTCATAGGTTTGAATGTTGAAATCCAAAAAATTAAATCTGTAACAGCAAGAAAAACGGACATTTTGAAAACACTTGAATTTTGAATGTGTGTATATGGTTAAAATGAAAATGGTAAAATAAAATATTTATTACCGTATTGTAATGACTGCTATAGACTGAATTTCCTAATCCAAATACAGCATATCTGATGCCTTTGAGAAATGTTTTTCCAAAGCGGAAGTCATTGGAAGCTTCATCCAACCACTTGCAAAACCATTCCGCGCCCTCAGGTGGTTGTCCATCGGTGTAGGTCGCAACCAAGAAAACACAGATATTTTTGCTAGTGGTCTACAAGAATAATAAACACATACGTCAATATAAAACAGAAAAATATCAGAACAAAGTGAATTGGATATAATTTGCTAAAGCAAAATTATTTTTATTGTGAGAGTTATTTACCATCTTGTTCTGCTATATTGTACTACTTGCTGCATATACAGATTTATAGGGAAAAAAAAAAAAAAAATAGATGTGTGGGGCTGGCGCTAGTATATAAACCTACAGCTCTCTCCTAAAGGGGTGCCTAGTCATCCCTTGGAATAGTTACAAAATGTAGATAGTGGAGTGAGCGCCAAAAAAGGCAGAGGTGTAATACAAGTATAATAAAATAATGTGTGTGTAAATAAAATATAAAATACAAAATATATAATATATAATAATGGTTAAAAATGCTTTCCTTGTTAAAATTCTGGTAACAATTTAATAGAGGTATATGTCGTATAAAATGGTGCTGTTTAATACATATTAATACACAATATCATGGATCCATGAATACTTTACATAAATGAAATAGCAACAGTCTAAAACAATGAATAAAAACAAAATTGGATTAAACCGTAACATACATATGGCAGATACAATGGATAATATAGATATATAAGAATACTTCAGATATAGTCCAGTGATAGTGTCCAAACAATGTGTGACACTTGAGAGTCCAGTGAAAGAGTAGTTTTGTAGGAAGTGTCCTAGAGTGGTTAAGAGTTCAGTGTAATCCAAATGATCCTTGTGGTGTCAAAATTCAAGTGTAAATCCAAAAGCCAATGACAAAGTAGAAAAAGCAGTAAAAAATGTGGGAAAAAATGTGAAAAATAAAAATCCAAAAATAAAAATAAATAAATATAAAAATCCAACTCAATATAAAAGTGTGCAAAGACAAGTTAAAAAAAAATATAGGAATCAGATGTTGGGAGTGAGATAAAAAATAGAGAAAAAATATAAAATTGTAAGTGTGTAAACAGGAAGGAGTCCTGAGTGTTGTTATCACACTGGTGTACCAAACCAAATATGAATACAATTAGATAAAAAAATACAATGGAAAAAAACCTGTGGAGAAAAAAAAAAACAAGACAATACTAAGAACAATAGAAGAAATACTTTTTTAGAGTATCAGAATGTCTCTCACCATTTATATGTTGACGCATTTCGGCCTGGTATCAGGCCTTTCTCAAGACTGTATAACTGGTGAGTAGTGAGTGTATTTATAAGGGTATTGTGCCTATCAAAAAATTAAGTTTGGGCGCCAAAATTACTCATTTCCAGGAACCACCCCTTATCCTAAATGAATTGTGGGTATGGGCAAACTTCAGGCCTAACTCTCCAAGTGTGGGCAAATCTTTAAATGATTAAATTCTTAAATAATCATATCTTCTTATTTTTGTGAATAAACCCCAATGCGATTAGTAGCAGAGTTGTCTAAACTGTAACCTTAATGGTTTGTCCAACTTGTGGAACCTTCTAACAAAAAGTGTTTGTGATATCGGCGAATTCTCGCCACTTGTTTACTACCAGAGACTGTCATTTCCGGCATCGGGTTGGCAACGTCATTTCCGGCTTCCGGTTTCAATTTCGCCGGATATTTACACTAACTCCGTAGCGGTCAGGAGGATGAGGCTTATCCTGTGTTGGTTAATATAAAGAGGGACCAGATCTAATGTGTATATGCTTGTTCAAATTGCATTAAATGATCGGACTTGAAAAGGCTTCTTGTGTTGTTTTTTCGGGGATATTTAGCTTTCTATTCATACCTAGTTTTATACTAAATATCATCCGGGGTAAGTTAGAAACCTATCTGATCACCTACGTTAAGAGATCACATAGAATATACAGTAAGTGATTCCATACACCTTAGAGATTTTGTAAACAATGCTAGATGTGATACATTAAAAGAAATATCTAGAAAGTATTGAAGCATAGTTGGTTAAAGCATAGATAATGTGTATCCACATATTGATAAAGGTTTTTATAGGATAATATAAATGTGTTGCGAGATGGACTGATAGGAAGACAAATCTGTACTCTAAACCATAGATCTTTATAGTTAGATTAACCCTAATGCAAAACCAAATACTGATACGAAATTGATCAGACTTATTCATAGCAAAAGAGGTCCATAATCATATTTTGACATCCAGTTAGAAAATTAGAATATATGCAGGCATAGGTATACATAGCGGCACTCACATGGGACTGTTGAATCATATAATAAGGATGTTACCATTTTTAAAAGAACATATGAGTTAAAAACATAATAGAAAGATGTATATATACACATATACAAATAAAGTTAAAAAGACCTGGGTTAAAAGAACCAAATAGCGGTCCCTATAACATTCTGATGGTATATAATGGTGGAATGAACTTAGACTGATTTCCTAAAGGTCTAGGTGCAAAAATGTTGATATATTTCACTGACACCTTATATTCTCATAGACTATTAAAGTTTCATCAGTGTAAACCAAAGAATTGTTAAAGGATGTCACTGATTGTATAATGCTACCTGTACCTTCATAGGCTAGTTGATGAATTACATGGACTGTCTTGTTACACAGGATATTGGACCATATTATCCAAGATCTAACCCATGTAGGTGTTAGTTCAATAATTACTCCAAAAGGATGCAACCTTATCCGTGCAGATAATGTGGTAACAGGGATAAAATATGTCTAAAATGAATCATAAATGTTGTCAGAAAAAAGGTTTTTATCTTTTAAAATATCTATTTAAAAAATCTAAATAAAGGAGAAAGAAATTGTAATAAATAAATAGTGGAATCTTTCCTATTGGATTATCTTCTAAGTTGTAAGAGATGTGATAAGTCTTCTTTGTTATTAAGCCCTTTGGGGTATAGGCTGTCTAACATAAATATCCATCTAGATTCTGAATAGAGTAGTTTTTGCTCATAATTCCCACCTCTCCAATTTTTATTCACTTTCTGTATCCCAAAGAATTGGAAGTATTTTACATTCCCACCATGTTTCTGTGTAAAGTGCCTATAGAGTGCAGTGTCTATATTCCTTTTCTCTACACACAATATTCTCTCATTCTGTCCCTTAACATTCTAGAGGTCTGCTCTATGTATTGTAAACCACAGGGACATTGGATTATATAGATGATACCTCTATCTCCACATCTAGTTAGATTGTGGATATTGTATTTCTCTTTCTTTGATCTTGAAAAGAAAACAGAATTTATGTTTACCTGATAAATTACTTTCTCCAACGGTGTGTCCGGTCCACGGCGTCATCCTTACTTGTGGGATATTCTCTTCCCCAACAGGAAATGGCAAAGAGCCAGCAAAGCTGGTCACATGATCCCTCCTAGGCTCCGCCTACCCCAGTCATTCGACCGACGTTAAGGAGGAATATTTGCATAGGAGAAACCATATGATACCGTGGTGACTGTAGTTAAAGAAAATAAATTATCAGACCTGATTAAAAAACCAGGGCGGGCCGTGGACCGGACACACCGTTGGAGAAAGTAATTTATCAGGTAAACATAAATTCTGTTTTCTCCAACATAGGTGTGTCCGGTCCACGGCGTCATCCTTACTTGTGGGAACCAATACCAAAGCTTTAGGACACGGATGAAGGGAGGGAGCAAATCAGGTCACCTAAATGGAAGGCACCACGGCTTGCAAAATCTTTCTCCCAAAAATAGCCTCAGAAGAAGCAAAAGTATCAAACTTGTAAAATTTGGTAAAAGTGTGCAGTGAAGACCAAGTCGCTGCCCTACATATCTGATCAACAGAAGCCTCGTTCTTGAAGGCCCATGTGGAAGCCACAGCCCTAGTGGAAGGAGCTGTGATCCTTTCAGGAGGCTGCCGTCCGGCAGTCTCGTAAGCCAATCTGATGATGCTTTTAGTCCAAAAAGAGAGAGGTAGAAGTTGCTTTTTGACCTCTCCTTTTACCAGAATAAACAACAAACAAGGAAGATGTTTGTCTAAAATCCTTTGTAGCATCTAAATAGAATTTTAGAGCGCGAACAACATCCAAATTGTGCAACAAACGTTCCTTCTTCGAAACTGGTTTCGGACACAGAGAAGGCACGACTATCTCCTGGTTAATGTTTTTGTTAGAAACAACTTTTTGAAGAAAACCAGGTTAGTACGTAAAACCACCTTATCTGCATGGAACACCAGATAAGGAGGAGAACACTGCAGAGCAGATAATTCTGAAACTCTTCTAGCAGAAGAAATTGCAACCAAAAACAAAACTTTCCAAGATAATAACTTAATATCAACGGAATGTAAGGGTTCAAACGGAACCCCCTGAAGAACTAAAGAACTAAGTTGAGACTCCAAGGAGGAGTCAAAGGTTTGTAAACAGGCTTGAATCTAACCAGAGCCTGAACAAAGGCTTGAACATCTGGCACAGCTGCCAGCTTTTTGTGAAGTAACACAGACAAGGCAGAAATCTGTCCCATCAAGGAACTTGCAGATAATCCTTTTACCAATCCTTCTCGAAGGAAGGATAGACTCTTAGGAATCTTAACCTTGTCCCAAGGGAATCCTTTAGATTCACACCAACAGATATATTTTTTTCCAAATTTTGTGGTAAATTTTTCTAGTTACAGGCTTTCTGGCCTGAACAAGAGTATCAATAACAGAATCTGAGAACCCTCGCTTTGATAAGATCAAGCGTTCAATCTCCAAGCAGTCAGCTGGAGTGGGACCAGATTCGGATGTTCGAACGGACCTTGAACAAGAAGGTCTCGTCTCAAAGGTAGCTTCCATGGTGGAGCCGATGACATATTCACCAGATCTGCATACCAAGTCCTGCGTGGCCACGCAGGAGCTATCAAGATCACCGACGCCCTCTCCTGATTGATCCTGGCTACCAGCCTGGGGATGAGAGGAAACGGCGGGAATACATAGGCTAGTTTGAAGGTCCAAGGTGCTACTAGTGCATCTACTAGAGTCGCCTTGGGATCCCTGGATCTGGACCCGTAGCAAGGAACCTTGAAGTTCTGACGAGAGGCCATCAGATCCATGTCTGGAATGCCCCACAGTTGAGTGATTTGGGCCAAGATTTCCGGATGGAGTTCCCACTCCCCCGGATGCAATGTCTGACGACTCAGAAAATCCGCTTCCCAATTTTCCACTCCTGGGATGTGGATTGCAGACAGGTGGCAGGAGCGAGTCTCCGCCCATTGAATGATTATGGTCACTTCTTCCATCGCCAGGGAACTCCTTGTTCCCCCCTGATGGTTGATGTACGCAACAGTCGTCATGTTGTCTGATTGAAACCGTATGAACTTGGCCCTCGCTAGCTGAGGCCAAGCCTTGAGAGCATTGAATATCGCTCTTAGTTCCCGAATATTTATCGGTAGAAGAGATTCTTCCCGAGACCAAAGACCCTGAGCTTTCAGGGATCCCCAGACCGCGCCCCAGCCCATCAGACTGGCGTCGGTCGTGACAATGACCCACTCTGGTCTGCGGGAGGTCACCCCTTGTGACAGGTTGTCCAGGGACAGCCACCAACGGAGTGAGTCTCTGGTCCTCTGATGTACTTGTATCTTCGGAGACAAGTCTGTATAGTCCCCATTCCACTGACTGAGCATACACAGTTGTAATGGTCTTAGATGAATGCGCGCAAAAGGAACTATGTCCATTGCCGCTACCATCAAACCTATCACTTCCATGCACTGCGCTATGGAAGGAAGAGGAACGGAATGAAGTATCCGACAAGAGTTTAGAAGTTTTGTTTTTCTGGTCTCTGTCAGAAAAATCCTCATTTCTAAGGAGTCTATTATTGTTCCCAAGAAGGGAACTCTTGTCGACGGAGATAGAGAACTCTTTTCCACGTTCACTTTCCATCCGTGAGATCTGAGAAAGGCCAGGACTATGTCCGTGTGAGCCTTTGCTTGAGGAAGGGACGACGCTTGAATCAGAATGTCGTCCAAGCAAGGTACTACAGCAATGCCCCTTGGTCTTAGCACCGCCAGAAGGGACCCTAGTACCTTTGAGAAAATCCTTGGAGCAGTGGCTAATCCGAAAGGAAGCGCCACGAACTGGTAATGCTTGTCCAGGAATGCGAACCTTAGGAACCGATGATGTTCCTTGTAGACAGGAATATGTAGATACGCATCCTTTAAATCCACCGTGGTCAAGAATTGACCTTCCTGGATGGAAGGATTGTTCGAATGGTTTCCATTTTGGACGATGGAACCTTGAGAAACTTGTTTAGGATCTTGAGATCTAAGATTGGTCTGAACGTTCCCTCTTTTTTGGGAACTACGAACAGATTGGAGTAGAACCCCATCCCTCGTTCTCATAATGGAACAGGATGAATCACTTCCAGAAGATAACCTTGGGAGACTATTTCTAGCGCCCAAGGATCCAGAACATCTCTTGCCCAAGCCTGAGTGAAGAGAGAGAGTCTGCCCCCCACCAAATCCGGTCCCGGATCGGGGGCCCGCATCTCATGCTGTCTTGGGAGCAGTGGCAGGTTTCTTGGCCTGCTTTCCTTTGTTCCAGCCTTGCATAGGTCTCCAGGCTGGATTGGCTAGAGAAGTATTACCCTCCTGCTTAGAGGACGTAGCACTTGGGGCTGGTCCGTTTCGGCGAAAGGGACGAAAATTAGGTTTATTTTTGGCCTTGAAAGACCTATCCTGAGGAAGGGCGTGGCCCTTGCCCCCAGTGATATCAGAGATAATCTCTTTCAAGTCAGGGCCAAACAGTGTTTTCCCCTTGAAAGGAATGTCAAGCAATTTGTTCTTGGAAGACGCATCTCTCTGCGCGCCACAATAGCAAACCCAGAATTTTTCGCCGCTAACCTAGCCAATTGCAAGGTGGCGTCTAGGGTGAAAGAATTAGCCAATTTAAGAGCACGAATTCTGTCCATAATCTCCTCATAAGAAGAAGAATTACTAATAATCGCCTTTTCTAGCTCATCGAACCAGAAACACGCGGCTGTAGTGACAGGGACAATGCATGCAATTGGTTGTAGAAGGTAACCTTGCTGAACAAACATCTTTTTTAGCAAACCTTCTAATTTTTTATCCATAGGATCTTGGAAAGCACAACTATCTTCTATGGGTATAGTGGCGCGCTTGTTTAGAGTAGAAACCGCCCCCTCGACCTTGGGGACTGTCTGCCATAAGTCCTTTCTGGGGTCGACTATAGGAAACAATTTTTTAAATATGGGGGGAGGTACGAAAGGTATACCGGGCCTGTCCCATTCATTATTAACAATGTACGCCACCCGCTTGGATATAGGAAAAGCTTCGGGGGGCCCCGGGGCCTCTAGGAACTTGTCCATTTTACATAGTGTTTCTGGAATGACCAGATAATCACAATCATCCAAATTGGATAACACCTCCTTAAGCAGAGCGCGGAGATGTTCCAACTTAAATTTAAAAGTAATCACATCAGGTTCAGCTTGTTGAGAAATTTTTCCTGAATCTGAAATTTCTCCCTCAGACAAAACCTCCCTGGCCCCCTCAGACTGGTGTAGGGGCCCTTCAGAAACAATATCATCAGCGTCCTCATGCTCTTCAGTATTTTCTAAAACAGAGCAGTCGCGCTTTCGCTGATAAGTGGGCATATTGGCTAAAATGTTTTTGATAGAATTATCCATTACAGCCGTTAATTGTTGCATAGTAAGGATTATTGGCGCGCTAGATGTACTAGGGGCCTCCTGTATGGGCAAGACTGGTGTAGACGAAGGAGGGGATGATGCAGTACCATGCTTACTCCCCTCACTTGAGGAATCATCTCGGGCATCATTTTTACTAAATTTTATATGACATAAAACACATCTATTTAAATGAGAAGGAACCTTGGCTTCCCCACAGTCAGAACACAATCTATCTGGTAGTTCAGACATGTTAAACAGGCATAAACTTGATAACAAAGCACAAAAAACGTTTTAAAATAAAACCGTTACTGTCACTTTAAATTTTAAACTGAACACACTTTATTACTGCAATTGCGAAAAAGTATGAAGGAATTGTTCAAAATTCACCAAAATTTCACCACAGTGTCTTAAAGCCTTAAAAGTATTGCACACCAAATTTGGAAGCTTTAACCCTTAAAATAACGGAACCGGAGCCGTTTTTATATTTAACCCCTTTACAGTCCCTGGAATCTGCTTTGCTGAGACCCAACCAAGCCCAAAGGGGAATACGATACCAAATGATGCCTCCAGAAAGACTTTTCTATGTATCAGAGCTCCACACACATGCAGCTGCATGCCATGCTGTTCTCAAAAACAAGTGCGCCATACCGGCGCGAAAATGAGGCTCTGACTATGATTAGGGAAAGCCCCTATAGAATAAAGTGTCTAAAACAGTGCCTGCCGATATTGTTTTACAAAAAATACCCAGATTAAATGATTCCTCAAGGCTAAATATGTGTAAATATGATCGATTTAGCCCAGAAAATGTCTACAGTCTTAATAAACCCTTGTGAAGCCCTTATTTACTGTCTGAATAAAAATGGCTTACCGGATCCCATAGGGAAAATGACAGCTTCCAGCATTACATCGTCTTGTTAGAATGTGTCATACCTCAAGCAGCAAAAGACTGCTCACTGTTCCCCCAACTGAAGTTAATTCCTCTCAACAGTCCTGTGTGGAACAGCCATGGATTTTAGTGACGGTTGCTAAAATCATTTTCCTCATACAAACAGAAATCTTCATCTCTTTTCTGTTTCAGAGTAAATAGTACATACCAGCACTATTTTAAAATAACAAACTCTTGATTGAATAATAAAAACTACAGTTAAACACTAAAAAACTCTAAGCCATCTCCGTGGAGATGTTGCCTGTACAACGGCAAAGAGAATGACTGGGGTAGGCGGAGCCTAGGAGGGATCATGTGACCAGCTTTGCTGGCTCTTTGCCATTTCCTGTTGGGGAAGAGAATATCCCACAAGTAAGGATGACGCCGTGGACCGGACACACCTATGTTGGAGAAATGGTTAGTTTTCAGTCCATTCTTACAGGCTTTACAGCTCAAGCAGGGGAAGAAACCTCTGATGTTTTTGCCAGATATATCTGTCGTATTTTGCCTGGGATACTCGGGGCTCTTCAAATTCTTCAACTTCTTTGTTTTCCTGTATATAAATTTTGGATGGGAGATAAGTTTTTCACCAATGATGTCATCCTCTTTGAGAAGTGGCCAGTGACGTTTGATTATTTTCTCTATGAGGTATTTGTTTTCACAATACTCCGTAATCATTGGGACATCTAGGACGTTGTCTAGGTCCCTTCTATTGTGTTTCGTTTTGTATTTTATAAGATCTTTACGGTCCACTTTCCTAACTTCTACAATCCTCCCTTCTAAGGTGTCTTCTTCATATCCTCTGTCCAGGAAGCGTTGTTTCAGAACTATAGCTTGTTCTTCCCACTTGTCATAATTCGAGCAGTCTTTTCTTATT
Source organism: Bombina bombina (assembly GCF_027579735.1). NCBI lineage: Eukaryota > Metazoa > Chordata > Amphibia > Anura > Bombinatoridae > Bombina > Bombina bombina. The sequence continues at coordinate 685,230,061 of NC_069501.1, read as the reverse complement.
CAAAGAAGTTGGCCCTTAGGAATGTTCGATTTCCACAATGTGTGGTGGCAACTTTGATTGTGTATATAATTGTTACAATCAACCTCCTTGAAGAAGTTTGATGTCTCAATGTGCCCATTATGAATCTCTATTTGTAGATCTAAGAAATTAATCTTAGATCTACAAACCATTAAGGTTACAGTTTAGACAACTCTGCTACTGGGGTTTATTCACAAGAATAAGAAGATATAATAATTTAAGAATTTAATCATTTAAAGATTTGCCCACACTTGGAGAGTTAGGCCTGAAGTTTGCCCATACCCACAATTCATTTAGGATAAGGGGTGGTTCCCGGAAATGAGTAATTTTGGCGCCCAAACTTAATTTTCTGATAGGCACAATACCCTTATAAATACACTCACTACTCACCAGTTATACAGTCTTGAGAAAGGCCTGATATCAGGCCGAAACGCGTCGACATGAATGGTGAGAGACATTCTGATAAAAAAGTATTACTTCTATTGTTCTTAGTATTGTCTTGTTTTTTTTTCCCATTGTATTTTTTATCTAATTGTATTCATATTTGGTTTGGTACACCAGTGTGATAACACTCAGGACTCCTTCCTGTTTACACACTTACCACATCAATTTTATATTTTTATCTCACTCCCAACATCTGATTCCTATATTTTTTTGAACTTGTCTTTGCACACTTTTATATTGAGTTGGATTTTTATATTTATTTATTTTTATTTTTGGATTTTTATTTTTAAAAAATTTTCACATTTTTTCCCACATTTTTTACTGCTTTTTCTATTTTGTCACTGGCTTTTGGATTTACACTTGAATTTTGACACCACAAGGATCATTTGGATTACACTGAACTCTTAACCACTTCCTACAAAACTACCCTTTCACTGGACTCTCAAGTGTCACACATTGTTTGGACACTATCACTGGACTATTTCTGAAGTATTCTTATATATCTATATTATCCATTGTATCTGCCATATGTATGTTACGGTTTAATCCAATTTTGTTTTTATTCATTTTTTTAGACTGTTGATATTTCATTTATGTAAAGTATTCATGGATACATGATATTGTGTATTAAAATGTATTAAACAGCACCATTTTATACGACATATACCTCTATTAAATTGTTAGCAGAATTTTACCAAGGAAAGCATTTTTAACCATTATTTTTTATTTTGTATTTTATATTTCATTTACACACATAATATTTTATTATACTTGTATTACACCTCTGCCTTTTTTGGCATATACAGATTTATATGATCTTCATTAATTTTGAAGATGTATTATTGCATGGTTTTACATCAATTTTAATATGAAGCCATATACTGAATTGTACTTATAGGGGAAGGGGAAGCTGAGCATAAATTCATTACCATCTAATTTCAAACAGACATCTTAAAATATTTTTCCATTAACAAATGGAGCAGACTTCTGGAGCATTTCTGTTCCTAACACAGTCAGTGGGGATTTCAAGAGCTCTCAATATCATCAATGAAGGCAGCTTTTTCTAAATACTTTGCTATTAAAAGATTGAGTAACACTGATGTAGTAAACTACCACTTCAAGAATACATGTTTAACCCCCAACCGCAACACGTAAATACTAAAAAAAAAAAACGGCATCATTCATATCCCAGAATAAGATTGAATGATCTTATTCAGGGATATTTTAAAATCCAGTTATAATAAACGCAAATATAAGAGCAAAATATTATAAAGAAAGCAACTTAAATAGATTACACACAAAACGCTTTTTTTCACATAGATATCCCTACATGCCCACAGGTGAATCATTCACAGTGAGTGTGCACATGGGTGCTTCGGGATATAACCTAGAAAAAAAAAATGTTTTTTGCGATAGATTAAGGGCCAGATTACAAGAGGAACGGTATTTAATGCTTCCGCTCGAGTGCTAAATTCCCTAAAGTATTACAGCGAAAACACGCGTAAAAAGACAAACTTTGAATACCACATTAACATATTCCCCCATAGACTATGGAACAAAAAAAATATGTGGGGGGGGACATTCTCACACAATTGCATATTCTCAAGTGCGATAACCTGTCATGAAAATATGAATATTTCACATCCCAATATTCTTCACATAGCAGAATGAGAGAAAAAAAAGAGAGAGAAAAAAAAGAGAGAGAAAAAAAAAAAGAGAGAGAAAAAAAAAAAGAGAGAGAAAAAAAAAAAGAGAGAGAAAAAAAAAAGAGAGAGAAAAAAAAAGAGAGAGAAAAAAAAAAGAGAGAGAAAAAAAAAAGAGAGAGAAAAAAAAAAGAGAGAGAAAAAAAAAAGAGAGAGAAAAAAGAAAGAGAGAAAAAAGAAAGAGAGAAAAAAGAAAGAGAGAGAAAAAAGAAAGAGAGAGAAAAAAGAAAGAGAGAGAAAAAAAGAGAGAGAGAAAAAGAGAGAGAGAAAAAGAGAGAGAGAAAAAGAGAGAGAAAAAGAGAGAGAAAAAGAGAGAGAAAAAGAGAGAGAAAAAAGAGAGAGAAAAAAGAGAGAGAAAAAGAGAGAGAAAAAGAGAGAGAAAAAGAGAGAGAAAAAGAGAGAGAGAAAAAAGAGAGAGAAAAAGAGAGAGAAAAAAGAATTTATGTTTACCTGATAAATTACTTTCTCCAACGGTGTGTCCGGTCCACGGCGTCATCCTTACTTGTGGGATATTCTCTTCCCCAACAGGAAATGGCAAAGAGCCCAGCAAAGCTGGTCACATGATCCCTCCTAGGCTCCGCCTACCCCAGTCATTCGACCGACGTTAAGGAGGAATATTTGCATAGGAGAAACCATATGATACCGTGGTGACTGTAGTTAAAGAAAATAAATTATCAGACCTGATTAAAAAACCAGGGCGGGCCGTGGACCGGACACACCGTTGGAGAAAGTAATTTATCAGGTAAACATAAATTCTGTTTTCTCCAACATAGGTGTGTCCGGTCCACGGCGTCATCCTTACTTGTGGGAACCAATACCAAAGCTTTAGGACACGGATGAAGGGAGGGAGCAAATCAGGTCACCTAAATGGAAGGCACCACGGCTTGCAAAATCTTTCTCCCAAAAATAGCCTCAGAAGAAGCAAAAGTATCAAACTTGTAAAATTTGGTAAAAGTGTGCAGTGAAGACCAAGTCGCTGCCCTACATATCTGATCAACAGAAGCCTCGTTCTTGAAGGCCCATGTGGAAGCCACAGCCCTAGTGGAATGAGCTGTGATTCTTTCAGGAGGCTGCCGTCCGGCAGTCTCGTAAGCCAATCTGATGATGCTTTTAATCCAAAAAGAGAGAGAGGTAGAAGTTGCTTTTTGACCTCTCCTTTTACCAGAATAAACAACAAACAAGGAAGATGTTTGTCTAAAATCCTTTGTAGCATCTAAATAGAATTTTAGAGCGCGAACAACATCCAAATTGTGCAACAAACGTTCCTTCTTCGAAACTGGTTTCGGACACAAAGAAGGCACGACTATCTCCTGGTTAATGTTTTTGTTAGAAACAACTTTTGGAAGAAAACCAGGTTTAGTACGTAAAACCACCTTATCTGCATGGAACACCAGATAAGGAGGAGAACACTGCAGAGCAGATAATTCTGAAACTCTTCTAGCAGAAGAAATTGCAACCAAAAACAAAACTTTCCAAGATAATAACTTAATATCAACGGAATGTAAGGGTTCAAACGGAACCCCCTGAAGAACTGAAAGAACTAAGTTGAGACTCCAAGGAGGAGTCAAAGGTTTGTAAACAGGCTTGATTCTAACCAGAGCCTGAACAAAGGCTTGAACATCTGGCACAGCTGCCAGCTTTTTGTGAAGTAACACAGACAAGGCAGAAATCTGTCCCTTCAAGGAACTTGCAGATAATCCTTTCTCCAATCCTTCTTGAAGAAAGGATAGAATCCTAGGAATCTTTACCTTGTCCCAAGGGAATCCTTTAGATTCACACCAACAGATATATTTTTTCCATATTTTGTGGTAAATTTTTCTAGTTACAGGCTTTCTGGCCTGAACAAGAGTATCAATAACAGAATCTGAGAACCCTCGTTTTGATAAGATCAAGCGTTCAATCTCCAAGCAGTCAGCTGGAGTGAGACCAGATTCGGATGTTCGAACGGACCTTGAACAAGAAGGTCTCGTCTCAAAGGTAGCTTCCATGGTGGAGCCGATGACATATTCACCAGATCTGCATACCAAGTCCTGCGTGGCCATGCAGGAGCTATCAAGATCACCGACGCCCTCTCCTGATTGATCCTGGCTACCAGCCTGGGGATGAGAGGAAACGGCGGGAATACATAAGCTAGTTTGAAGGTCCAAGGTGCTACTAGTGCATCTACTAGAGTCGCCTTGGGATCCCTGGATCTGGACCCGTAGCAAGGAACCTTGAAGTTCTGACGAGAGGCCATCAGATCCATGTCTGGAATGCCCCACAGATGAGTAATTTGGGCAAAGATTTCCGGATGGAGTTCCCACTCCCCCGGATGTAATGTCTGACGACTCAGAAAATCCGCTTCCCAATTTTCCACTCCTGGGATGTGGATTGCAGACAGGTGGCAGGAGTGAGTCTCCGCCCATTGAATGATTTTGGTCACTTCTTCCATCGCCAGGGAACTCCTTGTTCCCCCCTGATGGTTGATGTACGCAACAGTCGTCATGTTGTCTGATTGAAACCGTATGAACTTGGCCTTTGCTAGCTGAGGCCAAGCCTTGAGAGCATTGAATATCGCTCTCAGTTCCAGAATATTTAATCGGTAGAAGAGATTCTTCCCGAGACCAAAGACCCTGAGCTTTCAGGGATCCCCAGACCGCGCCCCAGCCCATCAGACTGGCGTCGGTCGTGACAATGACCCACTCTGGTCTGCGGAAGGTCATCCCTTGTGACAGGTTGTCCAGGGACAGCCACCAACGGAGTGAGTCTCTGGTCCTCTGATTTACTTGTATCTTCGGAGACAAGTCTGTATAGTCCCCATTCCACTGACTGAGCATGCACAGTTGTAATGGTCTTAGATGAATGCGCGCAAAAGGAACTATGTCCATTGCCGCTACCATCAAACCTATTACTTCCATGCACTGCGCTATGGAAGGAAGAGGAACGGAATGAAGTGTTTGACAAGAGTTTAGAAGTTTTGTTTTTCTGGCCTCTGTCAGAAAAATCCTCATTTCTAAGGAGTCTATTATTGTTCCCAAGAAGGGAACCCTTGTCGACGGAGATAGAGAACTCTTTTCCACGTTCACTTTCCATCCGTGAGATCTGAGAAAGGCCAGGACTATGTCCGTGTGAGCCTTTGCTTGAGGAAGGGACGACGCTTGAATCAGAATGTCGTCCAAGTAAGGTACTACTGCAATGCCCCTTGGTCTTAGCACCGCTAGAAGGGACCCTAGTACCTTTGTGAAAATCCTTGGAGCAGTGGCTAATCCGAAAGGAAGCGCCACGAACTGGTAATGCTCGTCCAGGAATGCGAACCTTAGGAACCGATGATGTTCCTTGTGGATAGGAATATGTAGATACGCGTCCTTTAAATCCACCGTGGTCATGAATTGACCTTCCTGGATGGAAGGAAGAATTGTTCGAATGGTTTCCATTTTGAACGATGGAACCTTGAGAAACTTGTTTAAGATCTTGAGATCTAAGATTGGTCTGAACGTTCCCTCTTTTTTGGGAACTATGAACAGATTGGAGTAGAACCCCATCCCTTGTTCTCCTAATGGAACAGGATGAATCACTCCCATTTTTAACAGGTCTTCTACACAATGTAAGAATGCCTGTCTCTTTATGTGGTCTGAAGACAATTGAGACCTGTGGAACCTCCCCCTTGGGGGAAGCCCCTTGAATTCCAGAAGATAACCTTGGGAGACTATTTCTAGTGCCCAAGGATCCAGAACATCTCTTGCCCAAGCCTGAGCGAAGAGAGAGAGTCTGCCCCCCACCAGATCTGGTCTCGGATCGGGGGCCAACATTTCATGCTGTCTTGGTAGCAGTGGCAGGTTTCTTGGCCTGCTTTCCCTTGTTCCAGCCTTGCATTGGTCTCCAGGCTGGCTTGGCTTGAGAAGTATTACCCTCTTGCTTAGAGGACGTAGCACTTGGGGCTGGTCCGTTTCTACGAAAGGGACGAAAATTAGGTTTATTTTTGGTCTTGAAAGACCTATCCTGAGGAAGGGCGTGGCCCTTACCCCCAGTGATATCAGAGATAATCTCTTTCAAGTCAGGGCCAAACAGCGTTTTCCCCTTGAAAGGAATGTTAAGGAGTTTGTTCTTGGAAGACGCATCCGCTGACCAAGATTTCAACCAAAGCGCTCTACGCGCCACAATAGCAAACCCAGAATTCTTCGCCGCTAACCTAGCCAATTGCAAAGTGGCGTCTAGGGTGAAAGAATTAGCCAATTTGAGAGCACGGATTCTGTCCATAATCTCCTCATAAGGAGGAGAATCACTATCGATCGCCTTTACTAGCTCATCGAACCAGAAACACGCGGCTGTAGTGACAGGGACAATGCATGAAATTGGTTGTAGAAGGTAACCTTGCTGAACAAACATCTTTTTTAGCAAACCTTCTAATTTTTTATCCATAGGATCTTTGAAAGCACAACTATCTTCTATGGGTATAGTGGTGCGTTTGTTTAAAGTAGAAACCGCTCCCTCGACCTTGGGGACAGTCTGCCATAAGTCCTTTCTAGGGTCGACCATAGGAAACAATTTTTTAAATATGGGGGGAGGGACGAAAGGTATACCGGGCCTTTCCCATTCTTTATTTACAATGTCCGCCACCCGCTTGGGTATAGGAAAAGCTTCTGGGAGCCCCGGGACCTCTAGGAACTTGTCCATTTTACATAGTTTCTCTGGGATGATCAAATTCTCACAATCATCCAGAGTGGATAATACCTCCTTAAGCAGAGCGCGGAGATGTTCCAACTTAAATTTAAATGTAATCACATCGGGTTCAGCTTGTTGAGAAATTTTCCCTGAATCTGAAATTTCTCCCTCAGACAAAACCTCCCTGGCCCCCTCAGACTGGTGTAGGGGCATTTCAGAACCATTATCATCAGCGTCCTCATGCTCTTCAGTATCTAAAACAGAGCAGTCGCGCTTACGCTGATAAGTGGGCATTTTGGCTAAAATGTTTTTGATAGAATTATCCATTACAGCCGTTAATTGTTGCATAGTAAGGAGTATTGGCGCGCTAGATGTACTAGGGGCCTCCTGAGTGGGCAAGACTCGTGTAGACGAAGGAGGGAATGATGCAGTACCATGCTTACTCCCCTCACTTGAGGAATCATCTTGGGCATCATTTTCAGTGTCACATAAATCACATTTATTTAAATGAAAAGGAACCTTGGCTTCCCCACATTCAGAACACAGTCTATCTGGTAGTTCAGACATGTTAAACAGGCATAAACTTGATAACAAAGTACAAAAAACGTTTTAAAATAAAACCGTTACTGTCACTTTAAATTTTAAACTGAACACACTTTATTACTGCAATTGCGAAAAAGTATGAAGGAATTGTTCAAAATTCACCAAAATTTCACCACAGTGTCTTAAAGCCTTAAAAGTATTGCACACCAAATTTGGAAGCTTTAACCCTTAAAATAACGGAACCGGAGCCGTTTTTAACTTTAACCCCTTTACAGTCCCTGGTATCTGCTTTGCTGAGACCCAACCAAGCCCAAAGGGGAATACGATACCAAATGAAGCCTTCAGAAAGTCTTTTCTATGTATCAGAGCTCCTCACACATGCGACTGCATGTCATGCTTCTCAAAAACAAGTGCGCAATACCGGCGCGAAAATGAGGCTCTGCCTATGATTAGGGAAAGCCCCTAGAGAATAAGGTGTCTAAAACAGTGCCTGCCGATATTATTTAACAAAAATACCCAGATTAAATGATTCCTCAAGGCTAAATATGTGTAATATATGAATCGATTTAGCCCAGAAAATGTCCACAGTCTTAATAAGCCCTTGTGAAGCCCTTATTTACTGTCTGAATAAAAATGGCTTACCGGATCCCATAGGGAAAATGACAGCTTCCAGCATTACATCGTCTTGTTAGAATGTGTCATACCTCAAGCAGCAAAAGACTGCTCACTGTTCCCCCAACTGAAGTTAATTCCTCTCAACAGTCCTGTGTGGAACAGCCATGGATTTTAGTGACGGTTGCTAAAATCATTTTCCTCATACAAACAGAAATCTTCATCTCTTTTCTGTTTCAGAGTAAATAGTACATACCAGCACTATTTTAAAATAACAAACTCTTGATTGAATAATAAAAACTACAGTTAAACACTAAAAAACTCTAAGCCATCTCCGTGGAGATGTTGCCTGTACAACGGCAAAGAGAATGACTGGGGTAGGCGGAGCCTAGGAGGGATCATGTGACCAGCTTTGCTGGGCTCTTTGCCATTTCCTGTTGGGGAAGAGAATATCCCACAAGTAAGGATGACGCCGTGGACCGGACACACCTATGTTGGAGAAAAAAAGAGAGAGAAAGAAAGAGAGAGAGAGAAAGAAAGAGAGAGAGAGAAAGAAAGAAAGAGAGAGAGAAAGAAAGAAAGAGAGAGAGAGAGAGAAAGAAAGAGAGAGAGAGAGAAAGAAAGAGAGAGAGAGAGAAAGAAAGAGAGAGAGAGAGAAAAAGAGAGAGAAAGAGAGAGAAAGAGAGAGAAAGAGAGAGAAAGAGAGAGAAAGAGAGAGAAAGAGAGAGAAAGAGAGAGAAAGAGAGAGAAAGAGAGAGAAAGAGAGAGAAAGAGAGAGAAAGAGAGAGAAAGAGAGAGAAAGAGAGAGAAAGAGAGAGAAAGAGAGAGAAAGAGAGAGAAAGAGAGAGAAAGAGAGAGAAAGAGAGAGAAAGAGAGAGAAAGAGAGAGAAAGAGAGAGAAAGAGAGAGAAAGAGAGAGAAAGAGAGAGAAAGAGAGAGAAAGAGAGAGAAAGAGAGAGAAAGAGAGAGAAAGAGAGAGAAAGAGAGAGAAAGAGAGAGAAAGAGAGAGAAAGAGAGAGAAAGAGAGAGAAAGAGAGAGAAAGAGAGAGAAAGAGAGAGAAAGAGAGAGAAAGAGAGAGAAAGAGAGAGAGAGAGAGAGAGAGAAATTTATGCTTACCTGATAAATTACTTTCTCCAACGGTGTGTCCGGTCCACGGCGTCATCCATTACTTGTGGGATATTCTCCTCCCCTACAGGGAAAGGCAAGGAGAGCACACAGCAAGAGCTGTCCATATAGCTCCCCCTCTGGCTCCGCCCCCCAGTCATTCGACCGACTGTTAGGAGAAAAAGGAGAAAACTATAGGGTGCCGTGGTGACTGTAGTGTATAAAGAAAAAGAAAAAAATTTCAAACCTGATTATAAAACCAGGGCGGGCCGTGGAGCGGACACACCGTTGGAGAAAGTAATTTATCAGGTAAGCATAAATAATGTTTTCTCCAACATTGGTGTGTCCGGTCCACGGCGTCATCCTTACTTGTGGGAACTAATACCAAAGCTTTAGGACACGGATGAAGGGAGGGAGCAAATCAGGTTACCTAAACAGAAGGCACCACGGCTTGCAAAACCTTTCTCCCAAAAACAGCCTCCGAAGAAGCAAAAGTATCAAATTTGTAAAATTTGGCAAAAGTGTGCAGAGAAGACCAAGTCGCTGCCTTACATATCTGATTAACAGAAGCCTCGTTCTTGAAGGCCCATGTGGAAGCCACAGCCCTAGTGGAGTGAGCTGTGATTCGTTCAGGAGGCTGCCGCCCGGCAGTCTTATAAGAAAAATCGGATAATGCTTTTCAGCCAGAAAGAAAGAAAGAAAGAGAGGTAGCAATAGCTTTTTGTCCTCTCCTCTTACCAGAGTAAACGACAAACAAGGATGATGTTTGTCTAAAATTCTTTGTTGCTTCTAAATAGAACTTTAAAGCATGGACTACATCTAAATTGTGTAACAAACGTTCCTTCTTTGAAACTGGATTCGGGCACAGAGAAGGAACAACTATTTCCTGGTTAATATTCTTGTTGGAAACTACTTTTGGAAGAAAACCAGGCTTGGTACGCAAAATAACCTTATCTGAATGGAACACCAGATAGGGTGGATCACACTGCAAAGCAGATAATTCAGAAACTCTTCTAGCAGAAGAAATAGCAACCAAAAACAGAACTTTCCAAGATAGCAACTTGATATCTATGGAATGTAACCCCCTGAAGAACTGAAATAACTAAATTTAGACTCCATCAGGCCCATTTATCAAGCTCCGTACGGAGCTTGAAGGGCCGTGTTTCTGGCGAGTCTTCAGACTCGCCAGAAACACAAGTTATGAAGCAGCGGTCTAAAGACCGCTGCTCCATAACCCTGTCCGCCGGCTCTGAACAGGCGGACAGGAATCGCCGGACATCAACCCGATCGAATACGATCGGGTTGATTGACAGCTCCCTGCTGGCGGCCGATTGGCCGCGAGTCAGCAGGGGGCGGCGTTGCACCAGCAGCTCTTGTGAGCTGCTGGTGCAATGTTAAATGCGGAGAGCGTATTGCTCTCCGCATTTAGCGAGGTCTTGCGGACCTGATCCGCAGTGTCGGATCAGGTCCGCAAGCCCTTTGATAAATGGGCCTGCAAGGAGGAGTCAAGGGTCTGTAAACAGGTTTGATTCTGACCAAAGCCTGTACAAAAGCTTGTACCTCTGGCACAGCTGCCAGTCGTTTGTATAACAAGACAGATAGAGCAGAAATCTGTCCTTTTAGAGAACTCGCTGACGATCCTTTATCCAAACCTTCTTGGAGAAAGGAGAGGATCTTAGTTATTTTAATCTTACTCCATGAGAATCCCTTGGATTCACACCAACAGATATATATTTTCCATATTTTATGGTAAATCTTTCTAGACACAGGTTTTCTGGCTTGGACCAGAGTATCTATCACTGAATCTGAAAACCCACGCTTGGATAAAATCAAACGTTCAATTTCCAAGCAGTCAGCTGCAGAGAAATTAGATTTGGATGTTCGAATGGACTTTGTACTAGAAGATCCTGTCTCAAAGGTAGCTTCCATGGTGGAGCCGATGACATATTCACCAGGTCTGTATACCAAGTCCTGCGCGGCCACGCAGGAGCTATCAGAATCACTGAGGCCTTCTCCTGTTTGATCCTGGCTACAAGCCTGGGAAGGAGAGGGAACGGTGGAAACGCATAAGCTAGGTTGAACGACCAAGGCGCCACTAATGCATCCACTAGAGTGGCTTGGGATCCCTGGATCTGGACCCGTAGCAAGGAACCTTGAAGTTCTGACGAGACGCCATCAGATCCATGTCTGGAATGCCCCATAATTGAGTCAACTGGGCAAACACCTCCGGGTGGAGTTCCCACTCGATAG